>NC_141188.1:3270000-3330000 GCF_055505025.1 Bos grunniens | reverse complement strand
TTTTAATGATTATGTGCTCTTTATTTTAATTTCTTTTTCTTTGACTAATTATTTGACTGATCAACTAGCTTGACGTTGACTCCTGGCCAGAATTAAAAGTAATTTTAAAAAAGATTAAGAGAATAAGTTCAGGTATTTGGGCAAAATAGAAAAATCACAACCCCCTGAAAGATTTGCTATGTTGATATGTATGTGTATACATACATACACACAATATTTGGAATGTCTACGGGAAACTTTCACACATTGTAGTTCACAATTTTACATTAAGCAGTGAAGTGTGAAGAATACATTTAACAGCTTTGGTAAAATATGTAAATAAGTATCAGCAAATAAAACACAAGGATAAAAATGAAGTGGTGTTCCTACTTTAAGGGATGCTAATGTCCATAGGGTCACAAACATTTGGACACTACCGAGTGACTGAGCATGCAAGCGGTATGTAATGTAAAAGATAAAAGTTACGAACATATATTAAGCACTGGTTAAAGTGAAAGTATGGGCTTCCCTGGTGGCTCAGAGGTTAAAGCGTCTGCCTGCAATGTGGGAGACCTCGGTTCAACCCCTGGGTTGGGAAGATCCCCTGGAGAAGGAAATGGCAACCCACTCCAGTATTCTTGCCTGGAGAATCCCATGGACGGAGGAGCCTGGCGGGCTACAGTCCATGGGGTTGCAGACAGTCGGACATGACTGAGTGACTTTACTCACTCAAAGTGAAAGTGGAGAGTGAAAAAGTTTGCTTAAAGCTCAACATTCAGAAAACAAAGATCATGGCATCTGATCCCATCACTTCATGGGAAATAGATGGGGAACCAGTGGAAACAGTGTCAGACTTTATTATTGGGGGCTCCAAAATCACTGCAGATGGTGATTGCAGCCATGAAATTAAAAGACGCTTACTCCTTGGAAGAAAAGTTATGACCAACCTAGATAGCATATTCAAAAGCAGAGACATTACTTTGTCAACAAAGGTTCGTCTAGTCAAGGCTATGGTTTTTCCTGTGGTCATGTATGGATGTGAGAGTTGGACTGTGAAGAAAGCTGAGTGCTGAAGAATTGATGCTTTTGAACTGTGGTGTTGGAGAAGACTCTTGAGAGTCCCTTGGACTGCAAGGAGATCCAACCAGTCCATTCTGAAGGAGATCAGCCCTGGGCTTTCTTTGGAAGGAATGATGCTGAAGCTGAAACTCCAGTACTTTGGCCAACTCATGTGAAGAGTTGACTCATTGGGAAAGACTGTGATGCTGGGAGGGATTGGGGGCAGGAGGAGAAGGGGACGACAGAGGATGAGATGGCTGGATGGCATTACTGACTTGATGGACATGAGTCTGAGTGAATTCTGGGAGTTGGTGATGGACAGGGAGGCCTGGCATGCTGCGATTCATGGGGTTGGAAAGAGTTGGACTCAACTGAGCAACTGAACTGAATCTGTTTCTTTTTTTTCTTTTTTTTTTTTTTGCCTTGTTTTTATTTTTTTTTCTAATTTTATTTTATTTTTAAACTTTACATAATTGTATTAGTTTTGCCAAATATCAAAAAAAGATTCTTTGTCTTTCAAAATACTCATCACAAATTACATTCAAATGTTCTCCTCCAATACACGCAATTAATCCATGTTAAATGGGAGTTCTCTCTCTCTCTCTCTGTCTCTTGTTTTTTGCCCCCATATTTTTTGCCATCCATATTTAACATGTATATATATTAATAGAATATATATATTAGCTTAGACGTCTGGCTGTCTCTTTTCATGTGTGTATGCAGTCTCTCTTCCTTTCAATTTACCTAAGAACTTACTTCAGAAAATGAAAAAATACCTTAATGATGAGCCTTTCAGCCTCACACTGAGGTGAAATGGCTTAATAGGCCACTACTGTGATAGAATTTTGATGTATCTTTTTATTAGAAATACTTTACAAGATGTAATACCAGGTTACACTAAGATCTGTTCCAAGCAAAGGTAGAATATGAACGAGTAACTAAATTTTTATAAAACTTGACAGGAAAACACCTTCATTTAGTTGAGTTTACATGGTGGAAAAAAAAAAAAAAAAAAAAGACAGATGGTAGAAACCATCACATTCATGATAGATTTGGAAGTAACACCAGACATAAGAGAGGCATGGTTTGGACAATCAAATAGAATTATTAAAGCAACAAACTTGAAACTATTGAAGAAGTTAAATAAAGTCATTTATGTGTGACACCCTTACAAAATTACTTGCTTATCATCCAGTGTTTATCAAGTGCCAACCACCCATGAAGCACTGTAGCAGCAGAGTCATACATGCGGCTTACAAGCTAGTGAAATTTCTACCACACAAAAGATAATTCTCCATGTGCACTTCCAACAATCTGCTGAACCAAGACAGCATAAAAATATTCTTAGTACGAATCCCTAACAATGTTGGATAAACTGCTAAATAAAGTTACTTTAACTGTAATGCAGATCTTACAAAAATATACCAACACAAAGAACTAAGAATCAGGTCATCAGCATGAAAGACAATGTTGGAGCCCATGGTGGAGGTAGAGATGGTGGAGGTGATGGACATGGTGATGGCCAAAATGATGGATGAGGTCGTGTTATTATGTAGCGTTCATCACCTGTAACGACACAGAAGGTACCGTCTTTAGCTTGCTGAGGTAGGAAGCTGGAAATGGTATTAGTACAAGACTTTTTTGCCAGAGCCCTTGCAAGGTTACTTTTAACAACTTTGTTGGAAGTTTTGACCAGAAAAACTGTATAGCAACTGACTCAGAGAATCCACAAGGAATTTTTATGCTTTTCCCAGGCTGGTGGTGAACATCAACTAGAGATTCTCCTGAGAATTAAAATCATGGATCTGTATTTCTCATGGGTTGGTTGGGTATTAGCATTCTACTCACTAAGTGGAGAAAATATGATAATTGATGTGGGCCTACTAATAACCTCATATGATCAAGTTTAAAAATTTTTGTGAGGTATATTTGCACAATTCAGACTACACAATTAATATAGAAAAAGCAGCCCCCTTTACAGATGAAAACACAGAGACAATTGAAAAACTCACTAGAAATCAGTATAACACAACAAGATCCCAGAGATACAACCAATAGCATTAAAAATCACATAAAAGCACATACCTTTAGGTTGGATCTCCTTGCAGTTGAAGGGACTCTCAAGAGTCTTCTCCAACACCACAGTTCAAAAGCATCAATTCTTTGGCGCTCAGCTTTCTTTATAGTCCAACTCACACATCCATACATGACCACTGGAAAAACCATAGCTTTAACTAGACAGACCTTTGTTGGCAAAGCTATAGTTTTTCCAGTATTTAAAATAACTTTATTCAGAAGAGAATCCCACTCCCACTGCTTCTTTCAACATTATACTAGAGATTTTAGGCAAGAAAATAAATATATAAATAAAAGCATCCATATGGAAAACTGTGATGTGAACCCTTGAGGACAACATGATCATTTATGTAGAAAATTCAGTGGAGTCTACTGAAAAGTAGCTAGAACTGACTGGTAATATTGGTAAGGTTGCAGGATAAAAGATCAGTATACAAAAATCCATTGATTTTCTATATACTAGCAGTGAACACTTGATAATTGAAATAAAAATGTCATTCAAAATAGGATCAACAGTGAAAAAATTCTTAGGGATAAATTCAACAAAAGATGCACAACACCTGTGCACTGAAAAGGCTGATGAGAGAAATGACAAAAAAATTGAAAACATAGTTATATAATGTTCATGTATCAGAAGAGTCAATGTACTTAAGATACCGATTCTCCTCAAATTGATTTACAGATTCAACCCATTCCCAGTTAAAATCCCATGAGACTTTTTGTAGAAATTGATAAATTGATTCTAAAATTCATATGGAAATGCATAGGACCTAAAACAACTTTTATAACGAAGAACTAAGTTGAAATATTAACTCATTTCAAGCCTTATGAAGTCAACTTAACTAAGACAGTGACAGACTACTGTCAGGATGAACAAAGGATAAAACAGAATTTGTTGTTATTCAGTTGCTCAGTTGTGTCCGACTCTTTGCCACCCCATGGACTGCAGCACACTAGGCTTCCCTGTCTTCCACTATCTCCTGGAGTTTGCTCAAACTGATGTCCATTGATTCGGTGATGCCATCCAATCATCTCATCTTCTGTTTTCCCCTTCTCCTCCTGCCCTCAAGGTTCCTAGCATCTGGGTCTTTTCCAATGAGTCAACTTCTGGCATCAGGTGACTGAAGTATTGGAATATCAACATTTTAGGAATCAGCGAGCCAAAATTGATGGGAATAGGTGAATTTAATCCAGATGACCATTACAGAATGGGATACTTGCACCATTTGATGGAGAAGGGAAAAGTGCACGTCAGTGCTCTGTCCTAACTGCATGAATAATGTCCCAGAACAGACGTAGGGGAAGCAGGCGCTAAATGAGGCCAGCGAGGTCAGGGCAGACGCCAAGGAGACCTGTCCCCTCCGGGCACATGGCTCGTGGAGGGACACGCAGAGCAGATGGAATGGCACTGAGAAACTGATAAATACGAGAATCACCTGGCCATCCCAGAATTACCTACATCCCAGAATATCAACAATTCCGGGATGTAGGTAAACAATATTATGAGAAAACTAGCTACTTAAATACAAACAGTAGAATAAAAGAAGGTAAATTAATTAGCTTAGTAACCAAGCCAAGAAGTTAAAACGAGAACAGAGTAAACCCAAAGGGATTAAAGAAATAATTAGCTTAAGAACAGAAAATAGTGTTGAATAGGAAACAAAAGGAAAGCGGAGAGGACCAACCTCAGCAAAACGTGTTCTTTCAAATAAATGATAAATTGGGCAGGTCTGTTTTTAAAAAGTGAGAAAAAGGCCCACAGAAATATGCGTATTTGGATTATAAAGGGAATATGTAACTACAGTGGAAAACTTTAAGAATTAAAAGATAATTGTATTATTAATAATATAATTACAGCTAATTAGTTATATATAAAGAAATATATATTCTGTATAAAGTTATGTATATGTATTTTACACGTATATATAAAATTTATCTGTATAATCATTATATATAGCCTTTATATATAAAGAACTTCATGTTTATTATATAAGGAACTCTACATATAAACAGAGAAGGCAATGGCACCCTACTCCAGCCCTCTTGCCTGGGAAATCCCAGAGGAAGGAGCCTGGTGGGCTGCGGTCCATGGGGTCGCTAAGAGTCGGACACGACTGAGCGACTTCACTTTCACTTTTCACTTTCATGCATTGGAGAAGGAAATGGCAACCCACTCCAGTGTTCTTGCCTGGAGAATCCCAGGGATGGGGGAGCCTGGTGGGCTGCCGTCTATGGGGTCGCACAGAGTCAAACACGACTGAAGCGACTTACCAGCAGCAGCAGCAGCTACATATAAAACATTTTACAATGTATATATAATATCAATTTCATATAATTGAATATATATTTTTTAGAAAAACGGGCATTAACAAAGCTGATGCTGATTTTTGACTAACAGAAGTACAATTTTGATTTTCTGTATATTTAATATGTTATATTGTTGTTTAGTCGCTCAGTCGTGTTTGACTGTGACTCCACGGACAGTAGCCCACCAGGTTCCTCTGTCTATGGGATTTCCCAGGCAAGCACACTGGAGTGGGTTGCGCTTTCCTTCTCCAGGGGATCTTCTGGACCCAGGGATTGAACCCAGGTTTCCTGCGTTGCAGGCAGATTCTTTACCGTTGAGCCACAGTGGAAGCTGAATATACTTTATACTTAATTTTTAAAATTATTTTAGTGACTGTTTAATTATTTTTAAAGAAGAAAACCAGAATTTCTTGCAGGAATGATGCTCAGGTATGTCATGACAGTGTTTCCCCAGGTTAGCATGGGGTTCCGGGAAGGCAGGAGCTTCAGCCTTAGTGAGGGGATGAGCCTGTGGAGGGTGGGCAGGTAGAAACCTGAGCGGAGAGGGCAGGAGCCAGGCGGGTCAGAGCAGGGAGCTCTCCGGGGCTCTGGAGTGGAGGAAGCCGGGAGCGGCCGGCACACCGCAGGGTCAGGGCAGCCGGACATGTCCCCTCTTCCTTTCGCTGACTCATCCATCAGGGGCTGCCTGCCTCTTCTGTGCCCCGACTTCTGCTTTAGGAAAAACTGCACTCCTGAGATGCTGCCCGCCAAGGTGTCCTGGGAGGACCAGTCTCCCCCGTGCCAGCTACATGACCACACGTGGGCTTACCATCCTAGCAGGCATCTGCTCTCCTGGGCTTGGGGGCCCTGCAGGCACAGAGAAGAGCTGGTCCCGGCTCCTGGTCCATGGAGGATATCAGTGCTTGCAGAACCCCTCTCCCCGAGCTACACCCTTATTAATATCACCATTTATCACCAAGGAGGTGTGACATCTTGAAACAAGTTGCCCAGGTCACGCAAGGACTGCAGAGGCAAGACTTTAAAGCACACAGTTTGCCCTTCGGAGTTTGCGTGCCTGAAGGGGAACAGAATATTAAGCAATCACCACTGTAGCTGGCGGCCTGGTTACTATTATTATTATTTTTCCATTTTAATGCATCTCAGAATTTCCAGAGAAAGCTTGTTAGACTACATGTTTGCAGTCTGGCTGAAAAGGTTTGGCTCCACAAAGAACATGGAAGCCTGGGAGGAGGGACTGGGGCTTGTTGCACTCTGATGTTGCACTTTTATTGTCAGGGCCTGGAGCTTGTCTCTGTGGCTTTGGTGGCATGTGGACTGATGCAGTATTGAATTGGGGGGAGCAAACCCTATTTTAGACTTGATGAGAGGGTACATCTCACTATAATTGCCTAGAGTAAAAATAAAAAAAGAAAAGAAAAAAGAGCTGGAATGATTTGATTAGCAAAATAAATAACACAATACTGGATTGCAACCAAAAATACAAAATAAATATTCATGGGTATATACTGGCTTCGCTGGTGTAGGTTCGATACCTGGTCAGAAAGATCTCCTGGAGAAGGGCATGGCAACCCACTCCAGTATTCTTGCCTGGAGAATTCCATGGACAAAGGAGCCTGCTGGGCTATGGTTCATGGGGTCGTCACTTAGTGACTAAACCACCACCATCACCATATGACTATGTGCTGATATAATACGTGATTGAAACATTAACTAATGGGGAAAAAGGAGTCAACATCCCACGTGGAAGAATTCCAAATAGTCTGTGTGGAGACTCTGTCTGAGGAAGTGGAAAGTGGGCCCCACCACTTAGGTGTGGGCTTGTAAATAGCCCAGCACATCAAGAAGGAAAGGAGTAGGAGCTTTGTGGTGCAGAGATCTGACAAGCACCACTCTGCCCGCTGGTCCAGGTCAGCATCACAGATGATACGGCGTGTGGATGGGATGCATCTTGATGTGAGGTGATGGAGATGGTGCATACGCTCTGGTCCTCCTTTCCCCAAATCCACAAACCCTATCATCAGGGGAGGGGCAATAAAGGGGGAAGAGATGAAGAGGTAAAATTATTATGGGTAGAATAAGCTACAAAGATACATTGTACATATTACATCATAATATATAATAATAGCAATATACTATACCATATTAAATATGTTATGATAGATATCAATAGATAAAACAGATATAAGTGGAGTATAACCTTTAAAAATTGTGAGTTCCTATATTGTACACCCGTATCTTATACCATATGGTACATCAGTTGATTAAAAAAAAGAAAGAAAAAACATCAGATTCCAACAAAGGGATACCCTTCTCTATAAGTGACCAAGAGTCCAGAAAGTCATCAAGGATTTGTCATCAAAATCTAGGAAAGTCACAGACAAGGAGACAAAATGGCTAAATATAATGCAAGTAACGGATGGGATCCTGGAACAGGAAAAGGACTTTAAGTAAAAAACAAGGAAATTCCGGAAAAGTATGGATTTCAGTTAATAACAGTGTATCAATCTTGACTCATTAATTGTCACAAATATGCCATACCAATGCAAGATGCTAATAAAAGGGAAATTGTATATAGGAATATATGGGACTCTGCTATCTTCTGAATTTACCTTTAACTCTGAAACTGTTCTAAAAAGTAAAGTCTGTCAAAGATAAGCAAAAGAGGACTGTGTCCAAAATCCACATCATTTTAGAGTTTATCTTAGAACCACTGCCACTAAGAGAAGTCTTTTCATTTTTATAGAATTAGATGAGCGAAGGGCATTACTAAGTTCATTGGCTGGGTAGTTGCAACAACGGACAAGTAAATTCTTAAATTTAAAAACATTGCTCCCTGGTGGACATCCTGTATACCGGCTGCCATCTGAAAATGAATTTTCCCAGCTTAGTTTTTAAGCACCTTGAAAATGGGAGCTTATAATGAAAGTGCTGACACCACCTGAAGGAGAGCAGTGTGAATGCATTGCTATAATTTATAATGTCAGCCCATATTCCAGACGCTTGCTCTATGCTCTGTGCTTTGCACAAATAGGAAAAGAAAGTACTGCAGTGAATTATTGTGCAATTAATCATTTGACCATAAGGGATTCATTTACTAATTAAAAACGCAAAAAGAGTAAATTGAAATAACCAGTGACTACTAAATCACGTCTTCCAAGCGTCAGCCACGATGTAATAAATCACAGGGTATCAATCTGAGTCCTGTGAGTCTGAATACTGTACTTCCAGGCTGAGAGCATCGTGCTTTACGTGTGCAAATATCACTCTCCTGCACACAGTGGTTTACATCTAGGTGGATATATAGCTCCATTTAGATATTTCTGTGTATCTCTGACTCCAAGCATACTACTTTGGAGTCTAAAAAATAAAAGCAGCCAAAGAAAATGAAAACTTGGCATGAAAAGCAATTAACAGAAAACAGAGGAGGTTATTGACATTATATATAAGTACATGGCTTGTTGTTTAGTTGCTGAGTTGTATCTGACTCTTTGTGATCACATGGACTGTAGCCCGCCAGGCTCCTCTGTCCATGGGATTTCCCAGGCGAGAACACTGCAGTGGGTTGCTGTTTCTTCGGGAGATCTTCCCAGCCCAGGAATCGAATCCTTGTCCCCAGGGTTGGCAGGTGCGTTCTTTCCCACTGAGCCACCAGGTAAGCCCAAGTACGTGGTACCCTCACCCTTTAGGTCGTGTTATTTACACACTGGCACTCATGCCTTGTACTTAAACTTGACTCCTTGCTTCTCCGATGTAGGTCAGCCCTGAGGCAAATTCATTGCCCTATTCGACTATCATTCGACCTCTCCTACTTCCTCAAATTTCTCTTTGTGAAGCAAATATGTCACCAGGCAGAGAGGCAAGATAGAATTAGATATGATTTTCAACGTAATTTTGAAATGCTCTCATAAGGAATTTAGTGAAATGATAAGGGGGTCAAAGCCAGACAGAACAAATCTGGTGTAAACCTCACAGATGCCTCTAGAAGCTTTGGGGTCTCTCAGTTCCCCCACTTGGGGGCTGAGTGGGGGAAACTGCCTCACCTTTCCTGAGTCTGCTTTTCTGCTGCACCCTGGGGTTCACGCAGTGCTTCCCAGACAGAGGAAGCTGGGAGCAGGAGGAGAGGACTTGAGAGGCTGCTGGGGAGATGAGGGGTCAGGTGGGGACCGGAAGAGGGGAGTGGGGGTTGCCATTTACCCCGAACTCTGAAATAAGAGCAGAGGGAGCTTCCCCCGAGCAGGATGTCGCTGTGGAGAGCAGAGTGGGCTGTCCTGACGCCCACCCAGACACTGCGGTGGTGTCCTTCCTGGCCTCCGGCACATTCTCCTCACTGAGGCGGAAGGTGCTCCTGCTGGGCAAGGGCACGGTTCCAAGGAGAAGGTGGTGTGGTTGGGGACCGGCATGGGTGGGCCTGTCCCTCAGCGTTGGGCCCAGGTTTCTGTGGCCCACCACGGAGAGGCGCTGCCAGGCGCACTTCATGCCGCACATGTGTGGTGAACACCCACTGTGTGCCAGGCAGTGTTTCAGAGCTGGGGATGGCGTGGCCCAGATTCCCAGGGCTCCTACCCTTCTAGTCTATACTGTTATGGAAGAGAGAGACAGAAAGTCAACTAGACAGAGATGGATGGTGATGATAATGATGGGTAGGTATATAGATACAGGTGGATAGATGGATGGATGGACTGATGGACAGATGGATGGATGGACGGGTGGATGAATGGATGAATGGATGGATGGATGGATAGATGGACGGATGGATGGATAGATAGACGGATGGATGGATAGATAGACGGATGGATGGATGGATAAATGGACAGATGGATGGATAGATAGATGGATGGATGGATAGATGGATGAATGGATAGATGGATGGATGGGTGGATGGATGGATGGATGGATGGACGGATGGATAGATAGACAGATGTATGTATGTATGTATGTATGGATGGATGGATAGATGGATGGATGGATGGATGGATAGATAGATGGATGAAAGATACATAGATAGGTAGATTGATTGATGGCTACATAGATCTGATTTTCAGAAAGTTTTATAATATGATATTACCATTATTTTCTCACAAAAACATTATTTAATTTATTTATTGGGGTATAGTTGCTTTACAGTGTTGTTAGTTTCTGCTGTACAATGAAGTTAATTGACTCTCTCTCTATATATATAAACACACACACAAATATCTCTTCCCTCTTGAATCTAGAAAAATGATACAAAGGCATTAATTTTGCAAACATAATTTTAGAAGTGATCTTAAGTATGCTCATGATCAAGAGTTGAGACTTTGGAGATAAACTTGGGTTCAACACTTCCCAAGTGGCTGACTTTGGTCCAGTGGGGGCTCAGTTCTCTGCCCCCTCCTCTAATGAGCAGTGCTTAGGACATCATGACTCCAAGGGATGTGGTGAGGAGCTAAGCAGAAAACATAAAAAAGCTTTAGTACCCAAATAAGCACTCCAAGAGTCATAAGGACAGTTTCTAAAATACATTTAGTCTTTATTCAACTGTCTTTCATCTTCCTGAGCTCCCTCTTTTTGCTTCCTCACACCTGCCCTAATTTTAACTTTTCCCTCGTCATCCGTCTTCCACTTCCTTTCCCCACTTCTCGGCAGCAGGTCACTCATATTTATTACACATTTGTCTCCTCTTCCTTCCCTCCCTATGCCGATCCTTTCCGACAACACACAGCACAATAAAAAGTCCATTAGTGTTAGCTGAGTGGCTAAAGATTATTGTACATAGGAAAGCTGCAGACAAAATGTATTTAGACTTTCAAAAATCCTTTGATAAGGTTTTATACCGAATGTCATTAAATATCCATTCATCAAGGGACTGGAGACTGATTTTCTTGGATCCCTAGAGATCAGGGTTAGAATTAATGTCACTTAATAGCTTCATAAATGCTCCCAAGAAGTAAATAGACCCTTTTGGCTTCATTTTGTTTGTTTTAGCTTTTTAAAGTGGTATTCTGAACTTATGGGTAATTCTTTATGATTATGAAGATTACAAAATTAGGGTTAGGTTGTCTGACTTCTAGTTTGAGAATTTCTCTAACAATCAAAGGTATAGGAAATCATTTCAGTTTAGGGCATCACTTCATGTCTGCAAGGCGAGGATGGTGGCAGAGAGTACGGTCCAATGACAGAAAACCCCCTTTCCAAATGAATTTGTATCTCTTTAACTGTGTCTACCTTTATGTAACTTTCCTGTTTAAAGCTGCTGGGAAATATGAAGGCTATCGAATAAACCACAGAAAGACTTCCACTTCTAATGGCTTCAACCATCATTTCTATACCATTGACATATTTTTGTACTGATTCCTTTGGTCATTCCTTTCTTGAGGACTAGGATTTAAAGTCCAGCTGTCTTTTTGACTGTATCTTTCCATCTTTAAATCCCACAGGCAGTTCAGATTCCGTGGTCCAGGATAAACGCACTTGCTCTCCATGTGCCCCAGACGTGTGTTCGCTCTGCGGTTCTTACACGCAGAGTGTCATTTCTCAAGAGCAGGGGTGGATTCAGGGCCTCCTGTGATGCTGTGCATTTCCTTCCCTTAAAGCGCTTTTGTTCTGGACATGGTAGTATGCGCAGTGGGTGAGTGATAAAGCGTGTAAAAATAAAGGAATTGGACTCAAAATTGAGCACAGTTGTGATTATAACTCCGTTATAAGGCAGACAGGAAAGGGGGACGTCAGGGCCTCTCAGAGCTGTCTGTGCCCACAGCCAGCTGTGAGGACAGACGCTGGCTGTCCACTGCATGTTGGGATGCTATAGCCAATGCTCCATGATAGAATGAGGATAAAACAGAAGGGAGATAAGCACAGAAAAGTGGTCATGGATCCAGTATTCAGCACACATTTCTCAGGATATTCGTATGTGGTCAGCTAACAGATTTGTGGGTCAGGAAACTGGTTATCAGCAATACAAAACAGTATTTCCTAGGGATTATATTCAAGATCCCCCCTCTTACATTACACACAGAGTTTCAGAGATCCTGAAGTTGTGAGATCAGGAAAAGATAAATTATATGACCTAAATAATACCTTCATTCTAAAATATCTTTGGAGATTAGTACATCATCAAATTATTTAAAAAATAAAAACAAGAAAAAATAGAAGCAGTATAAAATTCTTAAAAACATATTTTTATGTATTTAAAGTTTGGAGTACGTATATTTATATTCTTTAGAAAAAAAAGACACAGAAAAAATGCACTTTTTTGCAGACCTGAAAACAGAACCAGTTCTCAAGACACTGAATTTAACAGAGTCATTGATCATGTTGGGAGATCTATTTAAAAAGTTTGGAGCCAATAAGCTTTTAAACATCAGCAGAGGAAATCTGCCTGAGGGTCTTGAAAGGGTTAATATATCTTTTCAATCCTCCCCACCCTCAAAAGGGCAATTTACTCTTTTCTCTGCAAGACCATTAAGTTCACACTTCCCACTTTCATATATTTTCAAATAGTCCCCAAAGGGATGACTCAATAGATCTAAAAACACTAAAATCTAAACGTATGAAATGCCTTTTAAGCATAAGTGTGATCTTTATTCTCTTAAAACATTGCTTGTCACAAATACACTATATTTTCTCACCATCTAACTGTCTACCAGCTCAGAAGCAATTCAAATTAAGGTTAGAATTTCCAAGAAAATTCTGGAACATTAACATCTTTTCTTCTGAATTGTTAAGAGTTGAACTTGACCACCTTTAATGGTGGTCAATCATGTATTATTATTATTATTTATCAGTTAAGATTTGACCAGTTGTGGTTTTATGCCCATGCGTGGCAGATTAAGACAATCCTAACTCGACCGTTTTTTTTTTATAACTTTTCCAAAGTCGTATTTCAAATATTTATCTCAGTAGCAAACACAATTTACTACAAGACAGTTCTATTTTCCAGCTTCTGTGAAAATTAGTATTATTTCAGCATAATATAAAATAAAATATTCTCCTTACTGCATTCAGTTGAATACAATTCAGTTCAACAGACATTAAGATTGAGAATCTGTTGAGTTTCAAAAGCCCCAAATAAGGGTCTCGAGCTTAAAACCCCCAGTGCTGGGCGGACCTGGGTTTGAGCAGAAAGAGGGGAGGAGAAACAGTCTTTTTGAAATATTTAGTGTCAACATTGCCTTTTTCCCCTAGTAGATATCTTCCAGCAGAAAATGCCAGTGGATTTTAAAAAACAGAAAGAGCTAAATGTAAAGTAAGGGTATAGAAATCAAAATAGTAGAACAACTCAATACAGGTGGCCGTTGTGTTAATTTTATTTCTCAAAGCAGATACAGTTCCTGTTATTGCATGACTACTACAAATTGGTGCATGTTTATTATATCTGTTAAAACTGAAGCAAAAATGGACAACGTTGAAGACCGAGGCAGGCTGAAACACGTGGTCAGTGTCCAGGCCCACATTTTTTTTTACTTTGATGAATAACCGTGGAAGAGTTGTCTTCCTCTTTATGTTCCTTGGATTCTGTATCAGGGAAGGGGATAGAAATTAGCATTTATTGATCAGCTGCTATGTTTCAGGTGCTGTGATAAACAACTCGGATGTGCACTATTATGTTGAGCGAGAACTCTTGCATGGCCTTATAAGTGGAGAGTGTTTGCCCCCAGTTTTCATGATAAGAAAATTCAGATTCCAAATGGTCAAAACCCACACCTTTCTTTGGCACATAGCAATGCTGATATTGGAATCCAGGTTCCAAAGACCAAGAGAGAGTAAAATATCAATAATTACATTTCTCCTCTCTTAAAAGTGTGCAAGATCAAAGAGGTGACATGGGAGTGTATAAGGTTAATATAAAAAGTTTTATATATTCTTTATAAATGTGCCTTCAGTAATATACTTCAGGACTTCCTGGTACTCCAGTGGTTAAGACTGAGTTTCCAGTGTAGTAGGGGCTGCAGGTTTGATCCTGGGTCTGGAAACTAAGATCCCACATGCCTCTTGGTGCAGACAAAAATAATAATAATAATTATATACTTAAAATTAAATAAGGCCTTACAAAGGCAGAAGACTTGATTAGACACTAACTTTAAAATGTTGTCTTTCAATGTTATGAAAGTGCCGGTGATTAGAGTTAAGTTTAGATCTATATTTTGATCATCTGTCCTTTGTTTCCATGTTTATAATACATCCTATTTCCTTCCTCACTGTCATCCATTACACATTTGAACACTTCAAAGAATCAGCATATTCAGCAACTTGTAGGGTTTAGACCTGGTAATTTCACCTTCTAATTCACTTGAGGACAATTTCCAACGGGGCAGGTTGCTCATCAGAGGCGCTGACAGAAATCACAAATTTTTGAGAGCCGTCCCTTGGTTCTCATGGGAACTGGTTCCAGGACCACAGCAGACACCAAAACCCACGGGTGCCCAAGTCCACACCTGGCCCTCTGCACCCACGGTTCTGCACCCTCAGAATCAACTGCAAGCTGTGAACAGTCCAGGACTGGAATCCAGAGAGAGGGGCCAGGGCACAGACGGCCGAGAGCATTGCCTTTGTTTCTTAGACGGTTTGAAAGCCCTCCTTTCCCGTCCCTTCCTCAGTCTTTACTTTTGGCTGAGCTGTTGTGCACAGGGTCTTCATTGTTGTGCACAGGCTGTCTCCAGTCGCGGCGAGCAGGGGCTACTCTTCGTGTGGTGCACAGCTTCTTAACGTGGTGGCTTCTCTCGTTGCAGAGCTTGGACTCTGGGGCGCACTGACTTCAGTAGTCGTCGCACATGGGCTTACTTGCTCCATGGCATGTGGAAGCTTCCTGGACTAGGGACTGAACCCATGTTCCCTGCACTGGAAGGTGAGTTCTTATCCACTGCACCACCAGGAAAGTACCCCTCAATCTTTTATAACCACCACTACCAATACCAACACTACGTCATCAGCAGTGCCAAGACCATCACCACCACCCCCTCCACCACTATCACCACATAACACCCACACCACTACCATGACCAACACTTCCACCTGCATCTCCACCACTACATCACCACCTCTGTCATCACCATAACATCCAACAGCACCACCACCACCGATACTCCCACCTGTATCTCCACCACCACCACCACCACCATAACATCCAATATCACCGTCACAACCCACACTTCTACCAGTGATGGATACTTCCACCAGCATCTCCCCCAGCACCACCACCACATCATCAGTACCAACAGCATCTCCCCCAACGTCACCACTACCATAACATGCAAAACCACCATCGTGACCAGCACCTCCACCAACATCACCATCACCACCCCCCCATAACACCCAGTACCATTAATACCACAGTTGACACCACATCTCAAATATACCAACAGCATCTTCACCACTAACGTCATCCCTCCCACCAGCACCACCGCCAGACCATTTAAGTAGCAGACGGACGACCTGACTTCACTCTAGAGCTTCATTTTGAACCACTAAAAAATTCCTCCCTTTTTTGCATCTTCTCCCTAAATATCTCACGCTGAAGTCATGAGTTGAGTGTGTATTTTTTATGCATTTACTGTGAATTTTTACTATCTTTTAGTTAAGTTGCTATATCATTTAATCTGCTGGATTTGGTTGCTTCACTGAAAAGTAAAGAGACTTAACCTGTCCCTCTTCAGATTTGTCCTTATATATCCCAACAATAACATCTGCTCTGTGAAGGCTATAAATTTAAGTTATCCAGTCCCTTTCCAGTTCCCAAGGTACTTCTTAAAGTGGTCCTAAAGAATGATATTACAGCAAAACAATGGCCAATCTAATTAACTGATGAAAAATGAATTGAAATTTCAAAGTTATGGATTGCGTTGTGTATATGTCTATTTTTGTGATATACAAATTATACATTTATTTGAGGGGGTTTCCTGGTGGCTCAGTGTAAATAACCTGCCTGCCAAAGCAGGAGATGTGAGTTTGGTCCCTGGGTTGGGAAGATTCCCTGGAGAAGGAAATGGCAACCCACTTCCCAGTCTTGCCTGGGAAATCCTATGGACAGAGGAGCCTGGCGGGCTACAGTCCATGGGATCACAAGTGAGTTGGACACAACTTAGTGACTAAACAGCAGCAACAACAAGATTTATTTGAGGTTCCTTTTAGAAAAAGAAAGGGGACTTGTTTCCTTGGCATGCGTGTCTCATCATGTGTGTCTCCTACAGCTAATTGTTGCAAACACACATACACACACCTGCTTGTATTCAAACCAAGGGTAGAAACAGCCAAATAAGAGTGGATGTTCATACTTTTAAAAAGTAGTTGATGGTCTTGTCTTCCTAATTAGTTACAAGGAAGGCACCCATGTCTCTATGCTGGGTTGTGTGGTTGACACATTTAACCAGGATTTTAAATCTGAAGTAAATCCCAACATGTAGCATGTAAATGCTCCTGAATCTGCACAGGTAAATTGTGTGTCTGGATGAGGTCACTGAGATTTAGCTCCTTCATTTACATCTCTGGGAGAGCCAAGAGTACACAGAGGAGTTGTTTAATAGTTATCTGCCATCCCCACTTGTCTTCAAACATTGTGATTTAGATAGAACTCTAATGCATGAGAGCAACTTCTCCCCCGAGCCTTTTTCAGAATATAAATTAAGTGATATTATAACAGAAGCCCTCTCTGAGCTCAGCATAATGAATATGAACCATCATGTACTCCTGACCAAGGTCGTGGGATGAGAATGAATTACTCTATTAACATCTCTTTTAAGTAGCATTAGTGATAATAAATGAAGAGATTTGATGTAATACTGATAATATTATTCATGCAAAAATCGCATACTTTATCTTGTTAAAACAATTAAAATGTGCTTTGAGGATATTTTACACCCAGAAATATGATGCTTGAGAGCACTTATTGCACGTGACTGAATCCATCAGCATTAGCCAGTAATGCAGATAATCTGATAAAAATCGAAAAGCTGATTTGTATGCTATGCTAATTCAGGATCATCTCCTTGGCCCAAGGTACTACCCAAATGCTGCCTAAGATTGCCACAAGCTTCACTGGTGATATTAGATTAAATTCAATCCTTTTGCTTATGATTTTTTCCAAGAAATTACATCCACCGTTCTTCAGTATAAACCCTCTTTAGCTGCTAAGCAGCCTCTAATATCGCATTTTAAGCCTGGTGTATTGCTGTTTGCTTCCCAGACATATTTAAGCTTTGTTGTCAGTTATAGGTCATCTTACCCAAATCATGTAAATCCATAAAAAGCAAAGATCACTGATGTCTTTTGATAGTGACCTTATTCTCAGTACAGTATTAAAATAACTTGTGCGACTCTTGAATCTGGAATCATTAAGTGAATGAACACAGCAGAACCATTTTGCGACACAGTTTGGCATGGATTAGAGTGTTTTGTAAATAAATCACATTCACCATGAGAAAAACTCTAACACAAGTACATCAGTTAACGGGCACGGGTTTCCTTTGGTGGTCCTGGAACTACAGAGTGATGACGGTTGTATGACACCATAATGGACTAAGTGCCACAAATTTGGATACTTGAAAACGATTAAAGTGTTCAGTTTTACTTCTGTGGGAAGTAGGAAAAAAGTGGCATGGGAGATAGTTCTAAGGCCGAGGGACCACCTCCTTCCCCCACCACCATGCTCCACTGCATTATCAGCATCTCACGCACGTTTCCCACACACAGGACTTAAACGCTAGGCAGATCTTCCCAGACATCTGAGTGACATGCTTTTCCTTCCCAGTGGGGTTCCTAACCGGCAAGTCAACATTTGACCGCAGTGTTCACTCCCTTCCACCTTTCTCAACACTGTTCCCTCCACTTCTATACACATTATGCACACACATTTTTAGATTCTGGAGAATGAAAATATTCACAGTACATGTGTGCAGGCAAGTGACGGGTCTAAACAGCTTTTCTTATTGTTATGATTATCTACTAAGAATAGTGTTTAAATTATTGTAACTGCAATATTGTAATATTATTACAATAATAACAGTACAATAGTATTTGTGTTTTTCTCATAGAAAGCTTCATGTGCTTTGGAAGAAACGATTATCTTTAAAATCTCTCAAACACGTTACACTTGGGAAATTTTCGTATTTTAATTAAGACGACAGGGAAGCCGACTGAATAGCAACGTCTATCCCATTTCCATCAGCTTTTTAATTATGCTTGGCGTGGTCATTCCTACTTGATCCCACATAAATTTTGCACGAATAAATGGAGCTGGAGTTTCAAGATGGGGATCAGGTTTTGCATTACTGACAAAACACATATTTACATGAATGAGGCTCCTTGACTGTACGTAATTAGTCCTGAGACAGGAGGCTAATGGGATCCTCAGAGTGAGGACTTAAAGTATTAGTTTCTCATATTTATGATTAATGCTTTTCTTATCAGCCCAAGGCTCGGAATAGGATCATGTAAAGCATGTCGGGTTAAATCATTCTTTGTTACAAAATACAGACATTATACCTTGGTGAAGCCCAGAGGAAAATCTCGGCTTGCTATCTATACCTTCATCAGAAATAAGCTAAGTCAGAGACAGGAACCTTGCTTTTCATTCTTAATACTTTAAATGGTTTCCTAAGAATGGACACACTTAGAATATGCCCCTCCGGTTAGCGGTAGGCACATCACCATAAAATGTTTGTGCTGTGTTTGCAAGCGCAGGGTTTGTGTTCTTGCTTAATCATTTATTCACTGATAAAGAGCCCTGATAGATCAGATACATATAACAAGTGTCAAAAATCCATCAGGGACTGACAGTATGCAAGTCGGGGACTGGGGCTTCCCAGGTGGCGCAGTGGTAAAGAATCTGCCTGCCAGGGCAGGAAATGCAGGAGACGCGGGTTCAGCCCCTGGGTTGGGAAGATCCCCTGGAGTGGGGCATGGCAACCCACTCCAGTATTCCTGCCTTGGGGAATCCTGTTTACAGTCCATGGGGTCGCAAAAGAGGCGGATACGACAGCACACATGCATACACATGAGTCGATGACTGGAGTTCTATGGAACAGTGGAATTCTTATTTGGCGTCAATAAACTGTGAACTTTCCCTTTGGGAGACGAGTCAAAATCATCTGGTTTAGGGCCCCCAAACTAGATTATTTAAGAGGTTCCCAAACTGTCTCAATTCATGGTGCCCTCTAATGTTTCAGCCTTTTTTCTTCAAAGTGCATCCAGTCCAAAGATCACAGTCCAGAGACAGATATCGTGTGATACTGCTCATATGTGGAATCCAAGCAAAACACAACACAAATGAACTTATTTACAAAACAGAAATAGACCCTCAGACACAGAAAACAAGCTTATCATTATCAAAGGCGGAATGAAGGGCTGGGCGGCTAAAACAGGATTTTGGGATTTAAAAAAAGGAACATTTAGCAGTTCAGTGTATTAAATTGTTGAAAGTGAAGATGTTACTCACTGAGTTGTGTCTGATTCTGCAGGCAATTCTGGGTTGCTCGATAAAGCACAGAAATGGTACGGAGCTAGTAGAAGCAGAAGATATTAAGAAGAGGTGGCAAGAATACACAGGAGAACTGTACAAAAAAGAACTTCACGACCCAGATAATCACGATGGTGTGATCACTCACCTAGAACTAGACATCCTGGAATGTGGAGTCAAGTGGGCCTTAGAAAGCATCACTACGAACAAAGCTAGTGAAGGTGATGGAATTCCAGTTGAGCTATTTCAAATCCTGAAAGATGATGCTGTGAAAGTGCTGCACTCAATATGCCAGCAAATTTGGAAAACTCAGCAGTGGCCACAGGACTGGAAAAGGTCACTTTTCATTCCAGTCCCAAAGAAAGGCAATACCAAAGAATGCTCAAACTACTGCACAATTGCACTCATCTCACACGCTAGTAAACTAATGCTCAAAATTCTCCAATCAAGGCTTCAGCAATATGTGAACCATGAACTTCCAGATGTTCAAGCTGGTTTTAGAAAAGGCAGAGGAACCAGAGATCAAATTGCCAACATCTGCTGGATCATCGACAAAGCAAGAGACTTCCAGAAAAACATCTATTTCTGCTTTATTGACTATGCCAAAGCCTTTGACTGTGTGGATCCCAATAAACTGTGGACAATTCTGAAGGAGATGGGAATACCAGGCCACCTGATCTGCCTCTTGAGAAATTTGTATGCAGGTCAGGAAGCAACACTTAGAACTGGACATGGAACAACAGAGTGGTTCCAAATAGGAAAAGGAGTACGTCAAGGCTGTATATTGTCACCCTGCTTATTTAACTTATATGCAGAGTACATCATGAGAAACGCTGGGGTGGAAGAAGTACAAGTTGGAATCAAGATTGCTGGGAGAAATATCAATAACATCAGATATGCAGATGACATCACCCTTATGGCAGAAAGTGAAGAGGAACTCAAAAGCCTCTTGATGAAAGTGAAAGAGGAGAGTGAAAAAGTTGGCTTAAAGCTCAACATTCAGAAAACGAAGATCATGGCATGTGATCCCATCACTTCATGGGAAATAGATGGGGAAACAGTGGAAACAGTGTCAGACTTTATTTTTGGGGGGCTCCAAAATCACTGCAGATGGTGACTGCAGCCATGAAATTAAAAGACGCTTACTCCTTGGAAGGAAAGTTATGACCAACCTAGACAGCATATTCAAAAGCAGAGACATTACTTTGCCAACAAAGGTCTGTCTAGTCAAGTGTATGGTTTTTCCAGTGGTCATGTATGGGTGTGAGAGTTGGACTGTGAAGAAGGCTGAGTGCCGAAGAATTGATGCTTTTGAACTGTGGTGTTGGAGAAGACTCTTGAGAGTCCCTTGGATTGCAAGGAGGTCCAACCAGTCCATCCTAAAGGAGATCAGTCCTGGGTATTCATTGGAAGGACTGATGCTAAAGCTGAAACTCCAGTACTTTGGCCACCTCTTGTGAAGAGTTGACTCATTGGAAGAGACTGTGATGCTGGGAGGAATTGGGGGCAGGAGGAGAAGGGGACGACAGAGGATGAGATGGCTGGATGGCATCACCGACTCAATGGACATGAGTTTGGGTAAACTCTGGGAGTTGGTGATGGACAGGGAGGCCTGGCGTGCTGGGATTCATGGGGTCGCAAAGAGTCGGACACAACTGAGCAACTGAACTGAACTGAATGGCAAAGTGAGTTGCCATTCCTTCTCCAAGGGAACTCTCTGACCTGGGAATCTAACCCAGGTCTCCTACATTGCAGGCAGATTCTTTACCATCTGAGGCACCAGGAAAGACTTAACCCAAACAACTCCACCAGCACTGATACCCTAACAACTCTGTAGTTGTTTGAAAACCTCATAAACATCTGTTCTTCAGTTCCAGTGAATCCTCGAAGAGAAGCCTGTTCACCTGCTCGAGCTGCATAGCTCCCAGACCTCAGCCTCGGCTCAGACCCTGCCACACTCGGCTTATCTTCATCAGTTTTCACAGGACTCCTGCTTCCCAATACAGCCACCGCCAAAACCCAGCTTCCCCAATGTACGGCATCCTTGGGGAAACAGCCCCATCCAGCATGGAAGCACCACCCTGCCTCTGGCTTACAGCTTGTGTGACGTGGGCCTTGTGTATTTGTGTGCCTTGGCTCTGCTCGGATCATGCAGGGTCAGCCCATCTCCAAGGTACAGTGCAAGTCCCAGGACCCATGACAGTCTGTGCATTGCAATGTTCCCTTAATTATTGCTGTGTATCATCTGCTTTGGTGCTGGATGTGGGGATCCCACATGGACTCTGCCTTCAGAGAACTCACAGCAGCTTTGCTGGGACCTGAACTGTAGCTACTTTGGTGCAAGGCATCACAGTCCTGGAAAAGTGTGCTGAGCTGGACAGTGGAAGGGAATGGGTTGACAGCGGGAGGGGATAGGTGGACGGCGGGAGGGGATGGGTGGACAGCAAGAGGGGTGGGGGCAGCTCAGGGTGGGTGGAGTAGAGCCTGCAGGTGTGGCGACGATCCAGGCCGGCTGGGGAGCCATCAGACACTGACCTCTGGGAGATGTTAACTGTCTACAGTGTTAAATGTCTTGGATAAAAGAATAGTGGAGCTTGGGGAGGACATAGAACTTGCTCATCATCACACCAGCAAGGGGCTGGCATGCTCGGGTGGGTCTATGTTTTGAATGTATTCTCTTAAGGAGAATACACACAACTGCCTGCCTATGTTCCCCACTTGAGAGGCAGGAACAAGCTACACAGAGGAATTCTGCAAAGAAGAAAGTCATCTATGTTTTTACATAGATGTTTTACCTCTCCTATAATAAAAGAGATCCAAGTTTAACTAAAAGGATGATTTTTCTAAAGTTTGTTTTTCCATTGAGGCTGTTCTACAGAAAATATATAGTTTCATTGAAGACGTGCAGAAACAGTCTCTGTTGATGAAACTGTTGTTGAAATAGATCAGAATTATTAGAGGAGGATTTGGTAATAAATGTATATCAAGACCTTAAAAATCTGCACACTCTTTCACCCAAAAATTCCACTTGCTGAAACATTGTAGAATTTATCTACATTGATTTTCATCTCAGTATCACCTATAATCCTAAATTAAAAAAAAATTAAATGGAATACTAATGCCTTCCACTGGTTGATTAATTGTACAGGCATCAACATTTTTAAGAGGACTGCTACTGCTGCTGCTAAGTCGCTTCAGTTGTGTCCGACTCTGTGTGACCCCATAGACCGCAGCCCACCAGGCTCCCCCGTCCCTGGGATTCTCCAGGCAAGAACACTGGAGTGGGTTGCCATTTCCTTCTCCAATGCATGAAAGTGAAAAGTGAAAGTGAAGTCACTCAGTTGTGTCTGACTCTTAGCGACCCCATGGACTGCAGCCCACCAGGCTCCTCTGTCCATGGGATTTTCCAGGCAAGAGTACTGGAGTGGGGTGCCATTGCCTTCTCCGTTTAAGAGGACTAGATATGCATAAAATATTCGTGATTTAATGTTAAATAGCAAACAAAAATTAGAAAAAATTTGGCTTCCTTTTTGCAGCAAAAGGATTGTCAGTTAATACTGAAATAAAAGGAAGTTGGCACCAAAGTAATGTTAATTACTGTCTTTATGAACCATGGGTGGTCGAGGTGTTCTCTAAACGTTTGAATGGTGGGTGAGAAAATGCAGACGGCAGGTGCAGACTCGATGAAGAGCATGTTGGAGAAGAGACGGGATGACGGCCTAGGGGAGGCGAGCGGTAGAGAGAAAGGATGTGTTTGCGGGCATGTGCTGAGTGTCCCACAGTGCCTGTGTCTCCAGGAACAGAGCCAGAGGCAGACGGAGCAGCCACGTCGCATCAAGGACCCAGTAATTATCTGCCCAACTGGGCTCCTGAGTCACATAAAAGTAGAAACAGACTGTCGATGCCAGGCTGGCCTTTGGGCCGTCAAGTCTGGTTCCTGCACTCTGAGTCCATTAGCAGAGTTAAAGGATCCACAATCTATACTTTCAGCCATGACCACAGGGATAAAAGGCGGCTTGGTCTGGATAGAGGTGGAGACACCGGGACTGTCTCCCTCTTTGTTACCACAGCCCAGATGAGGACAGGGACAGCAGAGATGCATGTGCACGCTGACGCAGGAATAAGCGCACTGGGGAATAATCGACATGTGAGTAGGATAAAGCACTGATGCCTACCTCCAGAAATTAGACAGACTCTCATTTCATATTTAAGTGTTTTTCAGCATGAGAGTATATGAACACCAACAAAACAAATCATATTCCTTTTTAGAATAATTTCATCTGTAAGTGAAAAATTTAACAAAAAGTTAAGTCAAGGCCCATTTCCTTTAAGTTCCATTTGCAGTTCTCTAATTTGAGATGGAGAAAGATGATACATGTAATAAAGATTATTCTCTGAACTGTTTTTGGAATATTCTCATTTTTTAATATTAAAGACAAAGGCTTATAGATAACCCTAGGTTTCAAAAATAAGTATGCTTTACTTGTATCACGAGAGAAGAAAAATTTTGTCAGAAGACGATTTGATTTATTAAAATTATCTCTTTAAGAAGATAAAGTAGCCGAATCTCCCTTCTGCATGCTGCACTCTTCATAGTGGATTTTGAGAGTCAAGAATCAAGGAGTGAGCTATAAATAATCTCATCCTGCTTAAACTCCTTCTGCTCACAGCAGAGAGAGAGAGAGAAAAGGAGGGAGGGAGAGAGACAGGAGGGTTGGGTGATGGCAGAGGAGAGGAGGGACGCACCCACTGCTGCTGCAGAAAACTTGATTGTAACAAAAAGCAGCGTTCTCCAATGGGTCGGAGCTTGGACTTGGGGTAGAGATTATTTGGAATGTTGTGGACATTGTTTAGACATGTCTGTGCCAGTGGCAGCTGGTGACTTTCATCCTTCTGGGTTGATGTGTGAGACCCCACCCCACATCACTCCCCTATCCTGGGTCCAAAGTCCCTGCAAGGAGACCCGGGAGAGCCCTCAGCCTTGACCCCAAGGCACAGTTCCGGGCACAGTCTTCCTCATGATTGTGTCACCTCCATAGCAACTCTTAACAAGTTCGCAGGTGTTGATTTCTTTTGTTGGCATCTACAGATCCTGGTTGAAAGCAACCAGGACTCTTCTTTTTCATGTTATTTCAGAGGCTCTTGTGGACCATCCTCTGGAAGTCCCGATGGTTCAGGGCGTCTTGCTCCCTCCTGTCGGGAGCACTGCTCTAATGGCACTCTGCGTGTCTGTAGGACTCCCAGCATGTAGACACATCTGTCCAGGGTTACGGACGCCACATCCCATCATTTGTGTCACACCACAACCCGGTGATTTCCGAGTGCTCTGTAAGTGCCCTGCCTCACGATGCTCCGCAGAGTCCCAAGGAAGAGCAGATGGGGTGCCCAGCGCCCACTGTCCTGTGCGGCATGTCTGCTCTGCGTGGCTTGGAGGGCTTCGTCCACCCCACAAACTCAGTGTTCATCTCTTCTCCATCCTCTTCTGCTACAAACACCACCGTCTGGGCTGTAAGATTTGCCAGCAGTTTGCTTTAAAAACACCTCTGCGTCCACTCACTGTGGCTCATCCGTCACATTCATGAGACTGTGTCAGTCCAAATTCCAAGAGGAAAATCAGGCTCAGGGATTAGAAAGACTGACAGCCTGCTCATTTTTCTAAGGACAGCAACTTGGCAAGTTTAGGGTGAGCTTAACCAAACCACATGGGACATTTTACACAAAGAAAGGGTAAGCAGGGGAGTGAGTAACTCACAGCAAATACTAGGCTATGGGATCCTGTCCATCAACCTTAAAGGGGAAACTCAATGAGGCAGGGCACATGGCTCTGGATGTACAGTGTGCTCGGGTATTTGTCTCTGGAAATTTCTATTTGGGATGCCAAGGCCATCACTGGGTAACTGCTGACTAAGTAAGTAGCAGTGTGACCCCACAGCCCCCCGTCCCGTCCTTGGCTTAGACCATACCACCATTCCATTTAGGAAAACAAAGGAGACTTTAATGTGAGGGGAGTCAAAGATAAAAGAGATTCTGCCAAATAACAGAAACAAAAAACACAAAAGCAAGCCCGTTTGGTGCCTGGTAAGTTGGGTTACATCCCAGCTAGCGAAATGGGAAATCTTGAATTCGGTCCTGAAGCCTAGGGTTTGTATTTGGAAATGTCCTGTTAAATTGGCACTTTGGAGTTAGAAACAGGGGAAAAGTGGCTTTAATGAGCTGTTCTTTGTACTTTTCCATAGATGTTTTATGTTAAAACAGACACAATTAAATTTGAAGTTTCATATCACATAATTAGAAGAATCTGTCTGGGATAGATTCTAGAACACAGGATTAGAAAAGATAGACACCACTACTAAAGCCAACAGAAAGTCGAAATGAAATTCGGGTTATCAGACCATCCTCAGAAATCTAAATGAATGTATTTTATGGCTTTTACACTTGAGGAGACATCTTTCATTCTTTTATTTACATTTATAAACAACTGCAGAAAGTAAACCAAAAACAAATGGGTGATTTGATGAACGTGTCTTAATATCAAGCCTTACTCACCAAGAGTTGACATTTGAAAGTCATTAAAAGCCTACAATATGATTAATTGAAGAAGGTCACCAGGTTCAACTGGAGGGAGAAGACAAACGTGAAATATAAATACAATTTACAATTAAATTAGGAAGTGATATTAATCCAGGGACACAGAGGCAACTAATTAGAAAAATAATGTTGATCTGAGTGTGTGATTGTGTTTGAGTTACATCGACCTGGAGGGCAGAGGGAATCTTCTGGAAGAGACAGCACACTTCTTCGAGAAACAGATACAGATTAGACTCTTCTTGAGGTTGGGGTAAAGGTTTCTCCCCATTTTATCCCTTTCTTCTCAGAAACTGGGTTAGATTTCCTTTTCTCTAGCATTTGACTTTTTATTGTATTTTTAGGGTTGGATTTTTGTCTCATGACTGCTTTGAGTAAGCAGTGCTGGGCTTTTTTCTTGTTTCTGCATTTATTTTTCTCTCTCGCCAACTGGGTCTGGGGGTCACCTTGCCCCTGCCCAGGCCAGTGGACCAGGTATCTGCTGGTGGTGATGCTGGGACAGTGTCGACCAGACACTCATGGAGCTGAGAGGTGGCTCTTCTGTGGTTTGCGATCTTGAGCTGATATTTCACTGAAGACAGCAGTGAGTCTGCAGTTTTGTTTTGCTTTTATTTCCTGCTCTTCTGCTGGTGGTGAGAGTGACCCCGGCTCCCCAGTCCTGCATCTCCTCTTGTGGTGCCCATGGGGACCTGGATCCACCTGGAATGCTGGTGTCTCCACTGCTCCTTGGAGACCACGGGACCCTGGTTTGGTCTGTGTGACTGGATCTGCCTCTCATTTCCATCTTTGGCCCATGAGCAGGCATGCCGCTCTGAGTCTTTCCAATTTTGAACCCACTTACCATGGTTCTGTTTGGGAGCACAGAATCCATCAAAGCTGGAAATCATTGCTTTGACTCGACAATATTTTGTAATAGAAACAGCTTGCAGTGGTCAAGGGTCAACTACTTGAAGAAGAAGACAGACACCACAGTATTGGCTTACAATCCAGAGCACAAAATAAGTATCTACGGGACCAGAGTGATACAAAGCATAACTGAATAAATAAATTGGGGGAGAACAGACAAATTTCCAAAACAAAATTCCAAATAATCTACGAAGCTATTCCCCCTCAAGTCAGTGGAGCCTGTGTGTGTCTGTGCTTGGTCACTCAGTAGTGTCCGACTCTTCACAAACCCACGGACTATAGCCCACCAGGCTCCTCTGTCCATGGGATTTTCTAGGCAAGAATATTGGAGTAAGTTGCCATTTTCTCCTTCAGGGAATCTTCCTCACTCAGGAATTGATCCCACATCTCTGTGTTCCTGCATTGGTAAGCGAGTTCTTTACCACCAGCGCCACTTGGGAAGGCCGAGTCAGTGGGGCCTAACTCCCTGCCTTTTCAGAGGGGTCTGTACATAGCAGGTTGTTCCCAAAAGTGCAGCACTAAAGGGGTGAAGAGCACTCGACGGCCACCCCTCAGCCAGGTGACGGAGGTCAACGTCATCAGTGATGAGCCCTGTGATAGCATTAATTGACACCACATGACAACAAGGGCTTTCTGTTCCTTGAGTCTCCTCCCCAAGCCCATAAACCCTAATTATGAGAAAAAACATCAGGCAAATTCCAGTTGGGGGGTGTCCTACCCAATACCTGTCCCATCCTCCTTGAACCATCAAGGTCATCAAACCAAGGACAGTCTGAGAAACACTGTAGAAGAGCCTAGGGAGACAGAAAGTTGGGGTGCAACATGGCACCCTGGATGGGGTCCTGGGACGGAAGGACAGACACTAGGGAAAGGCTCGTGAGGTCCACGTAGGTCGGAGGGCAGTGAACGTCGGTGTGCGATGGTAGCGCCTCAGCTGTGACAGACACACCCTCACCGTGTTTGGTGTTTGCGGCGGGGAGACGCGGGAAGGGCACACGGAAATTCTGAGCAGTATCTCTGTCGTGTTTTGGTAAATTTAAAATTCTACAATAGAAAGTCTATTTAAATGCAAGAGAGTAAAGCCAAAAAAGAACTCTCAGTCATTGGAGATCATTTTTTCTCCATTTGGCTTTGTGGTTCTCCATCCCTGGTTCTACCGACATCTATTATTTTCCCATATGATGGGTGCTGTGTGCTTAGACATTCAGTCGTATCCGTCTCTTTGCAACCCTGTGAACTATAGTCTGCTAGGCTCCTCTGTCCATCGGGATTCTCCAGGCAAGAATACAGGAGTGGGTAGTCATGCCCTCCTCCAGGGAATCTTCCCAACCCAGGGATCGAATCCAGGTCTCCTGCATTGTAGATGGATTCTTTACCATCTGAGACACCAGCGAAGCCCCATGCAATGGGGGTGCCTGGTAATAATTGGGATGCCTGTGTGATGTAAAGTTGCTGCCTCCTCTGGGTCTCTGGACCACGGGGAGGACAGGAGACAGAGTCTGTGTCTTTCCTGACTCTTGTTCTTCAGGGACGGGGTGACCTCTGCAAGCACCCACCCTGGGCACTCAGGTCCAGGGGCTGAGGGCAGTGTGGAATCTCAGACATAACCAGGGCTCTCCTGGCTCATCACAGTCAACCCAACAGCACTTTCACACAAAACCAGTAATCGCCTCACATCCTAACAGACAATAACACCTTGGCACTTTATTTCTGCCTCCAAAGTCCCTGGCACATCATTCTTAGAGTGGAGCTTGAATTTTATTTCATGTTGGCTTAGAACCGGTGTTTCCTTTCTTTGTAACTTTCTGAAAGGCTTGGGATGCAGCAGGCGGCATCTGAAGAGTGAAGGACAGGACACATTCTTCCTTGAAACAGGAGGGAAAACGGTTAATTTCAATCGCGATGACAGTTGCTGGGCGAACAATGGTCTCTGGGAGCTGACACAGAGCAGTAATGAGTGAGGGAGAGAACTGAGTCACAGCTGCACGGTGCAATCACCGAGGACATCGACTCTCTTCCAGCCAAAATTCTATTAATACGAGTGTCAGCCGAGAGTGGATCTTGGGGTGGGCGCCTCGGAAAGCACGGGAGAGAAAATGAAGATGATCCTCAGGGACAGACTTCGCTTTTTCTCCGGGAGAGTCTTCATTATTCAGGCATTGTGATGCTTTTCCTTTATTTGTGTAAAGATTAAATTGCACATGATTTCTGATGTTTCTGCTACTCCGACTGTCATAGGTCAGTGACCTTCGTGCCAGGAAGATAATAGATACATCGTCTCTGCCCGGCGCCCGCTGTTCCTGCACAGCTCACTACTCCCCTATTGTTATAAGTCGAAGGCAATTAAATAAAAATACAAGATAAGCCATCTCCAGCATCCTGAGGATTTCATACACATCCTTCTGTGGCCATAGGTTAGCACCAAGATGCATTATTTTCTAGTGGAAGATGAAGAACCAGCAACACAGGTGAGGAACCTGAATTATGAGAACAGCGAAACATTGAGGAAAATTTACATGGAAGAGTCTTCATATTGTGACCTCGAGAAACATGCTCCCCGCACCTTTGAACCCTGTGTGTCGGTGCCATCTCTAGTTTAGTTCAATTTCCTGTGCTCCATGTCAACACATACATGTAATTAATACTTGGTAAGTTCATCTGAGGAACAATACAATTTTTTAAAAAAGGCTGTATCATTCCATCTTTTAATGGTTGCTCCCATGATCAGAATCTAATTGTTAATATTTAGGAAGAATTGTCATAATAAATATAATTTTCTATTTTTATAGTAAAAATAGTAATGTACTCTAAAAGGTACCTGTAGACAAACATCTAACTCAGAGCAGATGGCAAGGCTACTATTGATAGCATCTGATTTCTGTCGAGACGAGAAATTCTTCAACTTCCCTGTTTCCCCACAGCTGGCACCATTGTCCCCTTTGCTACTTGAGGCTAAGAGTAAAAATGAAGTGAAGTGAAAGTCACTCAGTCGTGTCTGACTCTTTGCGACCCCATGGACTATACAGTCCATGGAATTCCCCAGGCCAGAATACTGGAGTGGGAAGCCTTTCCCTTCTCCAGGGGATCTTCCCAACCCAGGGATTGAACCCAGGTCTCCCGCATTGCAGGCGAATTCTTTACCATCTGAGCCACAGGGGAAGCCCAAGAATACTGGAGTGGGTAGCCTATCCCTTCTCCAGCGGATCTTCCTGACCCAGGAATTGAACCAGCATCTCCTGCATTGCAGGCAGATTCTTTACCAAATATTTGCATATTACTTTGGGGCCAACAATGTGATAGATGGGGTTATTCCTAGGAGTTGATTTTTAAAACAGGAGCAGTTTTGAGTATTTCTAGTGTAATTGTTTATATCTGGACACTGTTAAGGAATCCACTCAGACACACACACACACACACACACTCCTGTGCAGGAGGAGGCCAGGCCCTAACGCATCCCCTTACCTGAGCAGATAGAATGGTGTTACTTACAGGAATGGCTCTGTGCCCGAATCCTGGCCTGGCCTCCCCGGGCCTTAGGCACCAGCCCCTGACTTGAACGTCTCAAAAAAACCTTGTGGGCATTGACTCTCATGGTCATCTCCCCAACTGCTCCTTCTGAGTTGTCTGGTGCCAAACAGCTGGGAAATAAATGAAGTCTCAACAGATCAGGAGAGTCCGTTGGTGAGAGGACTCACTGGCCACGAGTGTGAAGCTGAAGAAACAGTGAAATGCTCTGAAATACTGTGAGTTTCCGATGGAGACCAGGACCCAAACACCAGCAGGGCCTGCCGTGTAGGGGAGCAGGAGGGTCAGCATTTTAATAGAAGAGGAGCGGCCATGGTTCAGGGACACCCTGCTCGGGACATGGCGTCGTCTGGGGACACTGACCACATCTTCCATTGTCACAATCAGGAAAGGTGAGGCTGGTGTCCAGCTGGGACAGGCAAGTGATGTTGGTGAAAATCCTACAGCACGTGGGACAACACCCACCTCAGGGAATTCCTGAGCCCAAAATGTTAACAGAGCCAAGACTGAGGAACCCGCCTGGACTCAGTGTGAGGGGACCCGCCTGGACTCAGTGTGAGGGGACCCGCCTGGACTCAGTGTGAGGGGACCCGCCTGGACTCAGTGTGAGGGGACCCGCCTGGGCTCAGTGTGAGGAGACTCACCTGGGCTCAATGTGAGGGGACCCGCCTGGACTCAATGTGAGGGGACCCGCCTGGACTCAATGTGAGGGGACTCGCCTGGACTTGTATGGCGGGAACCCGCCTGGACTCAGTGTGAGGGGACTCGCCTGGACTTGTATGGGGGGAACCCACCTGGACTCAATGTGAGGAGACCCACCTGGACTCAGTATGGGGGGAACCCGCCTGGACTCAATGTGAGGGGACCCACCTGGGCTCAATGTGAGGGGACTCGCCTGGACTTGTATGGCGGGAACCCGCCTGGACTCAGTGTGAGGGGACTCGCCTGGACTTGTATGGAGGGAACCCACCTGGACTCAGTGTGAGGGGACTCGCCTGGACTTGTATGGAGGGAACCCACCTGGACTCAGTGTGAGGGGACCCACCTGGACTCAATGTGAGGGGACCCGCCTGGACTCAGTATGGGGGGAACCCACCTGGACTCAATGTGAGGGGACCCGCCTGGACTTGTATGGGGGGAACCCACCTGGACTCAGTGTGAGGGGAACCCACCTGGACTCAGTGTGAGGGGAACCCACCTGGACTCAGTATGGGGGGACCCGCCTGGACTCAGTATGGGGGGACCCGCCTGGACTCAGTATGGGGGAGAACAGAGGAAGATTTTCCTGGCAGCTGGTTTGGGGGCTTTGAGGACAGGAAGCATGTAAACTGGTACTTAAGGTGGGAACAGGGTCTGGGGGAGTCCTCCACCAGAGTCTGTGCACAAACCAGCAGATCCCGACCATGGTTGGCAGCCCGCCCAGGCACCTGTATCTCCTAATGCCTGGACAGACGCTCCGAGCACTGTGCTTCTCTCTGAGGGCTACCATTCCCCCTCCTCCAGGAGCTGCCTGGAGCATTTGGGGAGCAGGACCCCTGCTTTTCCCACGTTCCTCCCCTCTGAGTGTCCTTAATGAATGCACAATGCAGCTTTTCAAAAAATAAAAGATTAAAAAATAATGGATGGGAAGATATGCAGGCCTAGCACCAGCTGTGATAACTTCCCAAACCTGATGCTCATTTTAAAGAGTTCTCCAGGTTCATCACAGCGCTGTGGAGCCGACTGACTCAACATCCACGCCGCCATGCACAGCACTGCAGTGCGCTTGTCCTGGTCCCAGCGGAGAAACTCAACCTGCCAGTTTCCGGAAATTGTCTTCCAGAACCTTGCTAACACCCTGATGGGCCTCTCACAGAATATGAACACTTACTCCAACCCTAGTGATGACCCAAACATGCCGAAATTAGACCCACACCATGCTGATGACTGTCTCCTGAATATTTTAATGCTGACAAATTTTTTTTTAATTTAAATTTATTTATTTTAATTAGAGGCTAATTACTTTACAATATTGTATTGGTTTTGCCATACATCAACATGAATCTGCCACGGGTGTACAAATTTAAATAATTAATTCTCACAAAGTCTTTACAAAATCTGTAATTTTTCATTTTTTTATGCCCCTGAGATCTACATCACCTTGAAAAAATTGATCAAATCGTTTAAGAAAGAAGAAATTAGACAAGAACTGGAGACCAGGCTTTGGACGAGAGCAGCGTCAGCCTTCCGGAGCCCCAGCCAACAGAGAAGACACAGCTGTTGTCTTGCAGACCCAGGGGCCCCCCCAGGCCTCTGTAAAGTGGGTCCCCCTCACACACTTACAAGGGAAGCCCTTTCCTCAGCTTCATTCTGGAAGAATTCTCTGGAATTCACTCTCCCCACCACCTGGCCCCAATCTACTGGCAACACAAACGCATTTTTCAAATGATTGAAAACAATTAAAAATTAATACAAAATTTAAGGTATATTCAGTTGACTTTTTCAGTCTGTTTCCCTAAGCAAGGTTAAACCTAATGGTACACTAAGCAGATTTAGTAAACGACTTTGTTATATATCAATGGCAGTGTAGAAAAGTTGCACAATTATTTTGATAAAACAATATTATTCAAACTTGACTGGAAAGCTTTCTACCATCATTTTATCTGTGGTTGAGTGTATCTGTGTCTGTCTGGGTGTGTGTGTGTCAGTGGGTGTATCTGTGTGTGTTTGAGTATGTGTGTGTTTCTGTGTGTATATCAGTGTGCGTCTCTGCCTGTGTGTGTCGATACACGTGTGTGTACACGTATGTCTGTCTCTGCCTGCTTGTGTGTGTATGTTTGACTGCCTGTGCGTTTGTGTGTGTGTGTGTGTGTCTGAGTGTGTTTCGGGGTGTGTCTGTATGTGTGTCTGAGCATGTGTGTATCTCTGTGTGCATATATCTGTGTGTGCCTGTGTGTGTGTCTGCCTGTGTTCTCTGTGTCTCTGTTCCTGTCTGCTGGTGTGCATCTGTCTGACTGCCTGTGTGTGTGTGTTACTGGTGTGTCTCTACGTGTGTCTGAGCATGTGTGTATCTCTGTGTGTATAGGTCTGTATGTCTCTGTCTGCCTGTGTGTGCATGAGTGTACATGCGCTTATCCGCCCCCTCTCCTCTGGCTGCAGACCTTGTCCCTGCTCGGGTACCTGTCTCCGGGTGATTTCTATGAGCTTACTTCATTACTGTATATCATCCGGTACAGAGTTGAACCTGATAAATTAAAGATCAAAAAATAAAAGCAGAGAAGTGGTTGTCTGCATTCTTTCTTGGTGAATCACAATTAGCAAATAAATGAATAGATGACCCTTCATGGTTCCCATCATAAAAATAAAAGGGACGCAGGCTACCGGGTAGGCTTCTCGCTAATCGGTCGCATCCATCTGCAGCCTTTGTCTCCTGGTCCTCGGGCTCTGCTCTCCTGGCCCAGCCTGTTTACTGAGGTCTCCTGAAAGCCCAGAAGCCCACAGGTCAGGGAACGGGGTTTTGATGGATTATGGGATTGTAACTGTCCAGGCCAGTTGACAGCTTTTATTGGCTGGGAGGATGAGCCTGTAAACCTTTATATAATTATTGTATTAAAGACACCAGGCCTCTGTGTTGCTGGCGCTTGTTCAGGGATCAATGTGAAGATAATTTCAAAAATGAATAGTAAGTATTGATCGTCCCATGGTGGAGCCTTATCAGTGGCCAAGGCGGGTGACCGCGATTATAACTTCAATGTCATTTATGATGATATGATGCGTGTTGCCGAGGAGCAATTTAAACAAAGGCTGATTTAATTCACAGTGGATTTTTGTAGTGTGATGGGTAATAAATCACAATCTATGTAATTTTTAGAAATGAACACATGTTGGCAGTGGTTCAGGGCAGCTCCTGAGAGATCTGGAAATGGCCAGGGAGGGGACTCAGCCCAGGACCCCTTCTGAATGATTGGGCTGTGCTTGGTTCTGGCATTCACACGACCTTGGGGTCCCTGCTGGCAGCTGCTGGTTAATTTTCTTCACTGAGGACACAGTTTAACTTTCTATCTGTCTGCCAATTACCTGACATTTTCAACTTATCACCTTCTATTTTTTAAACGATTGGACGCACATCCACATTTTGACATTTTTTTTTAAAGCGGGTATTCATTGCCTGTGATGCTGAGGCATCTCCCGGTCACCCCGCTGCACGATCCCTTTTTGCTGAGAAAATTAGCACTGGCTTACATAACCACATAAAGAAAAAAAACCCGACCATGTTTTAATTGCTATTTCTAACATCCTTGGCTAGATGTTGTCAACTTCCAAGCTTCCACCTTCAGGGCTGGACTATGTGTGGAGACTGTCAAGTGGTCCCTCAGGGAAACCACACTCAGTGGTGCTCGTTGGAGGAGGGTTTTCTTCTTTAGAAACAAATCTTTGCAAGGAAATCATTAAGAAATTTTGAAACAAAATGAGTGGACTGACTAGCAAAGACCTTGAAAATTAGAAAAAATTGGAGCAACAACCATGAGTGATAACTTGTTGATTTCAAGCGTTGATACCAACAACCCATCTTATATCTGTTCATTTCAGAAGAAAAGAATTTAGGTGTTTCAAGGTGAGTGTATGCAGATAGAGTGCCAGAAAAGAGCCTTAAAGGATTAGAAACTAAAAATAGAGACCAGGCTGTGTCTGCTAGAGGCCAGAGTGCCCTGGTCCCACACCGAATGGGTCACGTGGAGAAATAAAGGTGGGGTGGGAGACACCTGGCCCAGCACGTCCCCTGCTGGAGCAGTGCTCAGTGGGGAGGACCCCAGGCACATGGCCACAGGGGAAATAAGTGACTGCATGTCTGAGGTCAACTTTTACAGTAAGTAATTCAGACTCAATAAACAAGGACATGCTGTTGGAGAGGGATTCTCTCAGTTTATAGGTTTATAGCCATGGCCCTAGGACTCCAGGCTCTGCAGTGCGGAGCACACAGGCTTTAGCCTTGGGAGCAAAAATTAAGAGAAACCTAGAATGATCCTATCTCTTGGTTTTTATCTTATTACTATCATTTTTTGGCTTGTTACATCTCCCTCTATTTTCTAAAAGTAGTCATAGTGTTACAAACCCTCCCTTTTCACGCGGTGAGAAACCTCCTGTTCTCTTTTCACATAATTTCCCTATGTTGTGCTTTTGAGGACATGTTCCTCTCAGTCGACGTGAACAAGTATGACTACGCTACCCTCCACACAACTGCACGCCATTTACAAAATGCACTGCTTAATGCTGATAATCTCACAGACCCCCGCCCCACCCCTCACGTTTTCTCCACCTCTGAGTCTTCCGAGGCTGAACACCTCCCGCTACAGTGGGAGAAAGAGAGAGTGGGATGAGTGGAGAAATTGGCTTAGACATACATTCACTGCCACGTGTAAAATCGACAGCTGGCGAGAAGTTGGTTTGTAACACAGGGACCCTGAGGCCTGCAATGGTCTGGGGGGGTGGGACGGGGGAGGGGAGGGGAGCTCAAGAGGGAGGGGATATATGTATATCTATGGCTGAATACGGCTTCCCTGGTGGCTCGGATGGTAAAGAATCTGCTTGCCATGCAGAAGACCCACGTTCGATTCCTAGGTCATGAAGATCCCCTGGAAAAGGAATTGGCAACCCACTCCAGTATTCTTCTCTGGAGAATCCCATGGACAAAAGAGCCTGGCAGGCTATAGTCCACAGGGTCGTAAAGAGTCAGACACGAGTAAGTAACTAACACTTTCACTTTTCATGGCTGAATTGTGTTGTTGTACAGCAGAAACCAACACAACATTGTAAAGCAATTTCCCTCCAATTACAGAATAAATTAAAAAAAAAAGAAAAAGCAGTCATGTTCATCTCTTACCCAGAGAGGAAAACACTCTGTCTTTCTTGTTTCCTGCCCCTCAGAAAACATCACCCACCCCCCATTCTATTATCACAGATCACATGGAAAAGATCGCCAGGTGGTCCCATGGCCTTGAGGGGGACACACACATTCCAAGCAGGGACAGTGACTTTCATCCTGGACCCTAACCTTGGCCGCCTGGGCTCCTGGCCGCCTCAGCTGCCCTCTCCAGGAACTGCACCCCCCACCGCATCCCGCATGGCAGCCCAGAGCGGTCCGTCCCTGCCCACAGCCCTTTCCCCTAAAGATGTTTCCAAGAGATTAAAGCTTCTCATTATGTAGGGCGACTGTGTCCTCTAGCTCTGAGTTTTGACTCACAGTCTAGAATCAGATTTTCTATCATGAAAGCGTTGACAGAAATGTACTATCACAGGTGTGTGTTGAGTCCCTGTTGTATTTTGGGCATGATGCTAAGTCCTCCAGCAATGGAGCCAAGACAAGCCTTTCTCTTTACGGAGCTGCTCATGCAGAGCGTGGGGCCACGTGTCGATGGGTAAATCCCACCACGGTCAACAAAAGCACAGACGGGCTGCCAGTGTCAGGGTGGGTCTGTTGTCTAGGACACCCCTCCAGCCCTGACGGCGAGGCTGGGCTTCTCAGAAAACAGAGGGGGCAGGGGCCGTGGCTCCACTAGCTGGGCAAATGGGGAGGTGTTCAGTTCAGAGAGAGCAGCATGGCAAAAAACGTGAGGTCAGGAGAGGGCTGGGGAAGGGAGGGGACAAATCCTTGACCTGGGAACCGGGTCAAGTGTGAAGACAGGGAGGTCATTTTTAGGGACAAGTGTTATGTATTATCCCAACATTTCCATATTCTATCTTTCTGATGAATTACCCATTTAATAGCTTCCTTGGCAATCATTTTGGAAAGTTATACCAATAAAATACTATAGTTTTTAAATTTCCCCCAATTTAAGGCCTCATTACCTCCTGTAATAAGGACAGAGTTACGTTGGTAGCTCTGTACTGTACTTAAGAGCCACCGCGTGTTTAATGAGGAAGATGCCTTTGAATCTTGAGTTTTCTACTGTTTCCGGTGTTTCATTTCTAACAGCAACAGGAGTAGGAGTGTAACTACCTGACTTTTCAGCCTAAATGGGTTATTTCCTCTTTAAAACTAGAAATGTATATTATATGGAAAAACTTTACATTGTATGATTTTTATGTGTGGCTCAGTTTGTCTTGCTTTGGTCTCAGTGTATCCTCGAAGGTACTGCCTTGGGACAGCATGCGGCAAGATTTGTGACCTGAAGGATTTGTGTAGTTTTAACAATTATTATCAGTAAACCTTGAAGCATGATCCTAAGAAATCCCAAGATCTCTCAAGCGACTTACCTTGTATTGATGATACCATATTTGTATTCTATTTTAGTGAGTTGTGTATTTGTTTTGGAGAAGGCAATGGCACCCCACTCCAGTACTTTTGCCTGGAAAATCCCATGGACGGAGGAGCCTGGTAGGCTGCAGTCCATGGGGTCTCGAAGAGTCGGACACGACTGAACGACTTCACTTTCACTTTTCACTTTCATGCATTGGAGAAGGAAATGACATCCCACTCCAGTGTTCTTGCCTGGAGAATCCCAGGGACGGCAGAGCCTGGTGGGCTGCCGCCTCTGGGGTCGCACACAGTTTGACACGACTGAAGCAACTTAGCAGCAGCAGTAGTCTTAGGCCAGGCTCCGCCGTCCCTGGGATTCTCCAGGCAAGAACACTGGAGTGGGTTGCCATTTCCTTCTCCAATGCATGAAAGTGAAAAGCAAAAGTGAAGTCGCTCAGTCGTGTCCGACTCTTCGCGACCCCATGGACTGCAGCCTACCAGGCTCCTCCGTCCATGGGATTTTCCAGGCAAGAGTACTGGAGTGGTTGTGCTTTCTTGTCTTGGCAAATTTTTCCCACTTTACAGATGAGGAAATAGATACACAGCGCCCCCTACCCCAGGCCTGGCCATGGCACATGGATCCTTGGGTATGGTGAGACCCCAACTCAGATCTGCCTGACCCCAAAGTTAGTGTCTCAAGGTGAGTTGGAGGCTCTGGAAGACATTTCTTCCTTTTTGCTCTAAGTGGATTAAGACCTGAACAGTTTTAAGGAAATGAGAATTTATCTGATCATTTGAGACCATGAGCCAAGGATATTTCAGTCTCTTTCTCCGTCATCTGTTCTGAAAATATCAGTTCTCAAAGTTGGGGAAAACAACAAAACAAAACTTTGCCTCGTATTTGAATGAGCAGAGCCTCCGAAGCCCCATTCTGTGCTTCATGGGTGATGTGCTGAAGCACCGTCCCCTATGATCCAGCAAAGCAAACACTGGATGAGCTTCTGCCTCCTCCAGACCCTGAGCCAGCGGACCGCTCCTCCAGAGGACAGATGGCCCCTCCTGAGGACGGACGGCTCCTCCTGAGGACAGACGGCCCCTCCTGAGGACAGACGGCCCCTCCTGAGGACGGACGGCTCCTCCTGAGGACAGACGGCCCCTCCTGAGGACAGACGGCCCCTCCTGAGGACAGATGGCGCCTCCTGAGGATGGACTGGCCTTCCAGACAAACAGTTCTGAGTCTCCTTGTCCTCAAGACGCTCCTGCTTGTCCACCCTCCCCACGTCTGGCTCCCCTGCTTTCTCTGTCCTCCCTGGAAAAGAAAACCTTTGGTCTGACCCTTAAGATCCCTGGTGACCTCAAGGTCAGGACTGTCCCGGGGGCCACAGCCCCCCCTGGGCATCGCCCTTTCACTTCCCAGCAGTAATCCTTCCCTTTAGAGACCTCCGTGCTCCGTCTGGATCATTTTTATTGGACACCTATCTTCATCAGTACGGAATAAAGGCTGCTGAATGAATTCAACTTTTACCAAGCAAACTGCTTCCTCTCGGGGCTGCATGTTCCCAGTTCTGCAGGTGCGGCAGGTACCACACAGACGCACTGTCCCTCCTTCAAAGATCCCACTAAGTGCTACTCTCTTTTTTTCAGAAGACTCCTGGGCAATTATTTTAAGTGCCAACAGATTTTATACGTGAAAAGATAATAGAGCAGGTGGTTTGCATGTCCGGTGTCATGAATTCTGTCCAATGAAATAAACTGCCTATAGCATATGCTTGTATCCTTGCTCCGCATTCGCCAGGGTGGCCTTCAAGAACAGAGGCTGAGTGCGAGTCCACAGACAGAAGACACAGCCGGTCCCCCCAAACCCGGAGAGAAAGGCCCATGTGATGGGGGAGGCCGGCTCTCAGCACCTGCTCACTTGTGTTAGTGGAAGGGGTCAGAGATGCGGATAAATCAATGTATTCGACTATCCTAAAATAATTACTATTGATCTACAGAAGACTGGAATTCTTGCCTTTATATTTAAATATTGATATATATGACACCCTGGAAATCCAGAGTCTTTGAAGTAAACTGATGATGACACCCTCCTAAAAATGCCCGTCTGAAGTGCGCCTGAAGATGCTCTGGCCTCCGGATCCGTCCTTGACCCATCTCTGCTCCATCAGCAGGACGGACCCCCTCTTAGAATGTACTGGAACTTTGTGAGTTATGGTTCCTGCTGGAAACATGTGGCTCTTTCAGAGGGGACTTTGGGGCGACCCTAGGCATAGAAATGGGCCAGTGGGAGGGGAGAAGGGGGCAGCAGGGGTGCCAGGCTGACAGGAGGGGGCAGGACCAAGAGTCCAGTGAAGGAAGGGGCCCTGGGACCCTCAGAGGAGGCGGACACCCCCACAGGGGCACTGGTTTTCAGTGATGGCTTCAGCTGCCTAGCTTCCCCCAGCGGGGAGCTGAGGACCCCCTCCCCAAGCCCCCATCTGCTGTCCCCGCTGGAGAACCACGGAGACCTTGGATGGAGCCAGGCAGTCCATCTTGGCAGGCGCGGCAAGGCGACGGGTTTGGAGAGGGAGAAGGAAGACAGCCAGACGCTGAGAACCAGCCCTGGTCCCACGCGGGGCTCCCGAGAAGTGAAGCAGGATGGGGCTCAGCCTTACAGGCCAACAGCAGAGTGAGGGAGATGCCCTGAGTGTCTGTCCCTGGGCTGTGGTGGCGATGCACCCCAGGGTGGAGGTACAGAGTGACTCGCCCTCCCTGGAGAGGTTAAGGGCCCCTGGAGGCCCAGGGTGAACTTGTGGGAGAGCAGAGGGCTGTGTCTTGTGGACGGCTGTCCAAGGAGCCCCCTCAGTGGTGGGCGCTAAAGAAGTACCATGGGGACGGGCAGAAGTGGGGATGGCTGGGCCTGGGGGCTGTAAGCCGCAGTAGTGAGCGAGAGAGGCCCTGAGGCCCAGGCAGGAGGGCGGGTGTCCTCCTCATGAGGGGGGTCACTCAGCACTGTAACAGCTGGGCCTGAGTGAGCACAGCTAGAAACAGGAGAGCTGGTCACAGGGCAACTGCGCTTGCACAGAAGTGTGCACCAGGGGAGACGTGGGGCGGCCTCAGATGCGTCAAAGAGTGGCGGGTGGAGTCCGGGACCACGTGTCAGTGAATTTCAGTGAGGGGAAAGGAGACAGACTCCATATTGTTATCAGCAGGCCATGAGCCGGTAATAAGGAGGGGAAGAGAATTGATTAGCAATGCTTTTGAGGCAGGTACACATGAATTTCACCTTTTTTTTCCCTTCTGATTATGTAATTACCATACATCTTAAATAATCTGCAGTTTATAACAAAGCAGAAACAAGGAATTAAAAACGACCAGAAATGACCTTAATGGTAGCGTCTAAGAAATAACCACTGGTTTACCACTTCTAACACATTCATTATCAAATATTGCATACTTATTGGTGGCAGACATAATTTTCTACAGAAGAACCAACACAACACTTGGATAGAAGGGACTGAATAAATTTTCATTGTATAAGTAACTTCTTTGCAGAAATTTAGATTATATTGTATATATATATATATACTTATAGTATATATATAGTTGTGTATATACTATACATATAGTGTGTGTGTGTATATATACACACTAATGCATTTATTTTCAAAACAGTGCTACCAAGACAGACTTCAGTCCCTACTCTCTTGTTCATGGATATTCCTCCATATGAAATGTCAAGGTCCAGGCACAGAAACTGCAGGAAACTCCCTTCTTTGCAAAGAAGCCCACATGTTGGGGGAGGTGGGGAGGGGTCTTGAGAAGCAAGGTGAACAAGAGGGAAGTGGCAAAGGGAGCAGAGGAGCTGGTGCAAGGTTGTACACGGCGTCTTGCCAGCTTAAATCTCAAGTGAGGAGTGAGTTCACTGCAGCTCTAAAGACAGTATTTTCTGCTGCCAAGACGTGAATGAGCTAATTGTGTTTAAAATAGTTCACCTTACAAAGAATTTTCTTTCTCGATGTGAAAAGGGCGGTGATTTATTCATTTTCCTTTCTATTATTTGCTACAGACTTTCTCTAGCATCTTCTTCATACATCACCCCTCTATTGAAACTAACCCTGAAATCACAATATAATTAGTGTAGATCGCAGGACATGCATGAAATTAAACAAGCAGCTTTAAACTATCTCGGCAGCATCTTTTAGAAGGCGATGGAAGGGCCCTTCACTGAGCGTTCCCAGGACAGCATCTCTCACCTTGGCAGACAATCCAACATAAACGGTGATGTAACTGGGCAGTGGGCACTTAAAAAAGATTGCCAGGAGATGCGACAAAGAACTAAATTAGTAAAGGAAGCTTAATTATCTTGCCTCCAGCCTCCCTCTGGTCAGTGTCCCAATTGAACAGGGACAAAACTCAGCGTTTTTATAAATGCACTACTTTAGACTTACAATGATTCTTTTCTCAACCATCTATCTAGAAATGCACCAGCCATTTTTTTTTCTTGTTTTCAGATTTAGAAAGAGTATTATACTTCATTCACTAAAATATCGGAGAAGGCAATAGCAACCCACTCCAGTACTCTTGCCTGGAAAATCCCATGATCGGAGGAGCCTGGTAGGCTGCAGTCCATGGGGTCGCTAAGAGTCGGACACGACTGAACGACTTCACTTTCACTTTTCACTTTCATGCATTGGAGAAGGTAATGGCAAACCCACTCCAGTGTTCTTGCCTGGAGAATCCCAGGGACGGCGGAGCCTGGTGGGCTGCTGTCTATGGGATCGCACAGAGTCAGACACGACTGAAGTGACTTAGCAGCAGCAGCAGCATTAAAATATAAATATCCACAATCCTTTCTTCTGCATTTCTTAAAGCAGCTATTTTTGACAATTTTCCAACTTAAAAATGGTAGCATAGGGATTTTTAAAGAAATAAAGGATGTAGTGTGAGCCACTCATTTAGATACACATCAAATTCTGCAGACGGTTCTGCTGTGCTGCCCTTTTTATTCAGACACAAGCACACCCCACGTGTCAGTGTCCTAAGAGACAGAAGAGGACAGTCTTTAAGCCATGGTCATAAGTGCCAACAGAGTAAAAACGTGGTGAAGTCACTTCAGGAAAACATACATTCATGAGAAAGGAAGAAGCCCATTGTCTTTGAGATTATAAATCTGCTCTTTTACAGTGTTTTCGAGTTGTCTTAAACTGCAGTTAGTGGGGAGAGAGGACATCCTTCAGCATTTACCTTTTACTTCCACCTGGTCTATTCTCCGTGACCTCTTTGCTCACCTGGAATTAGAGTTGGTAGGATCCTAGGTCTTTAACTATGTTAATTTTAACCTAAAGAAAAGCGAAGCTGATTCACTGGGAAATGATCTACAGCAGCCTCTTCTTTCTGCTTGAGCTTGGCCATGTAACCCCGGCAACAGGTATTAGTGGGAAGATTGAGTAGCTTTTACGTTGGTGGCCAGTCCTGTAAGGATGGGCCCTGGTGAGCAGAAGGGCCTTGGTGAACTTGGCCCAGGCTGGGAAATCTGGGGCTTGCTCATTTTTGTCCATCTTCCTCTGAGTTATAGGACTGAACAGCTTGCTTTCCATCTCTTGCCACTCCACTTATTTTTACTATTATTTACTCAAATGTGTGATTTTTAATGCCTAATTTATAATGGAACCATGACAAATGATGTGAGAACACCCAGTGATGATGGAGCAAAGTGAAGAAACCAAGTCAAGTCCTGGAGAATGTGAACCTCCTCATTAGCCAACTGAACAGTGGAAAGCTGCAGTGGGGACAGAGGACCTGATCCCCTCAGGAAAAGTGTTCGTTTCAGTGGTGAGAAGAGTGTCTTTTAAGAAGACTATCACTGAATACTTAATCTTTCCTTTCTAAGCCTTATGTTGCTTCTGAAATCTAATTCACACTTTAAATATCATACATTTGAGAGAGTTTGTTGAGGCTATTACATAAAATAATAAGCCTAAAGATTTTGTGTGTGTATATATATATGTATAGGCTTCCCTTATGGCTCAGATGGTAAAGAATATGCTTGCAATGCAGGAGACACAGGTTTGATTCCTGGGTTAGGAAAGATCCCCTGGAGAAGAGAATAGCAACCCACTCCAGTCTTCTTACCTGGAGAATTCCATGGAGAGAGGAGCCTGGCGGACTACAGCCCATGGTGTCACAAATAGTCAGACACAACTGAGTGACTAACACATACACGCGTACATATATACACACACATATAGAAAATATTCTCCAGTTTTCTTATATTCTGAAAATCATGCTATGCTTTGTGGCAGTCTGGAGGGCCGCAGTCCACGGAGTCGCAAAGAGTTGGACACGACTAAGTGACTAACGCTTTCACTTGTGGCAAGAAAATAATAATCATGGTGGTAAAAATCAGAAGAGAAAACATAGCAAAGCCCTTGCTTTTTGGTAATATACGTATGGAATCTCCATTGCACAGGCTATAGCGCTGACTTAGTTTCAGCTCAGAAGATGCGGAGACTGACAGATACGCACCTTTGCTGTCGCCATATAGACTTATTCTGTCCTGTTAGCCTCTGTGTATGTATTTGCATGTCTGTCTCTCTTACACACACACACACACACAAGCCCACACACGGGTACCAATTGCCACAGTGTCTCTCTGCTCATCTTCATGAGGAATATTTCAAAGACCTAAGTATGTGCCGTATCAGGACCAGCTCAGGGGGAATCATTCAAACCAATGCAATTTACTCAATATTGGTCAGTTTGACTCCTGACCCTGGTCCCTGGGCAGCGTATCCTTGGCAACCGTGTGTGAAGTCGGGATGTGCTCATTGCTCTCATCTGAGACAGCTTGCTAAAGGCTGCACGACACAGTCTGGCCTCTTCACAGAAAATTAGAAATCCGATAATAGATGATATTCTGATCAGATTGGTATTTACATCAGGAAAGCCACAGTCACGGGGGCCGGGGTGTCGTGCTGTCTAGACCCTTCGGTTGGTCTCTCGCGTGAGTCATAGGATGGGAGTTTTTTGGCTTGCTGTTTCATTTTGGGGGGAGGGGAGGAGTTAGAGAATGCCTTCTCACCTGATGTGAGACCACATCATAGAAATGGATGAGCTGATCCCCAGTTTGGCAAAATGAACCAGAAAATTTCACAGGAAATACCTCTCAGAAAATACAATCGAGTGTTCTCATTTCTGTTTCTTAAATAAGAATAATTTCAGCAAAGGCACACTATGTCTGTGTGCATAAGTAAGAAACTGCAAAAGTGGGCAATCTATAAACACAGGATGTCATGCTGGAGTTGCCAGAAAATTCTGAAAATACTTTTGCTTTGTTGCTATTGAGCTCCACGTGATCTACTTGTCACCGTAACACTGTTTCCAGCAAACTGTGGGGAATTCGGGATGATGAGTTTCTATAGAATGAAGAGCTTGGTCTGCGCCTACACCACCTTTCTTTCTTGGGAAATACTACACTCTTCTCTCAACATTTTTACATTTCCAGCTTTTTCAATTTGAAATATTGTCTCACACGCATTTCCCAAATTTCGTAGAAAAGAAACCTGGCTTAGCTTATGCTGGAAAAAGTATTTTAATTTTATGCTTCATTTCCTTTTTTGAGATTTAGAAATAATGGGTGTTTGTTATCATTAAAACAAAGTAACACTGAAGCATATCTCCAGAGTCCTGATAAATAGTAACAGGCAGATTCCAGAGGCCAGAAGCAGAGAATGGTGACAAACAGTGATGCAGGTTCGAGAGCAAATGCCAAAGTCGAGAGGGACACCCAGGGGAGACAGAGAAGGGCACCCAGGGGACAGAGGAGGGAATCCAGGGAGGGGCACAGGAGGGAATCCAGGGGGTACAGAGGAGGGAATCCAGGGGGGACAGGGGAGGAAATCCAGGGGGCAGAGAAGGGAAGGAGGGAAGGTTGCCAAGCCTGTGGCCCATCAACTCGACGTTCCCACAGAAGTTCTCTGAGAAAAGAACTGTAAGATGCTTCCTTCAGGTGTCCCTGTGAGGATGACGCTGGGGGTGGGGGCGGGCATCCACCATGACCACGAGTTCCTCGGAACATGAGTGATGAGGACTTGGGGAGGACTTCTGTGTCTATGAAACCTGGTGAAAGTTTACCTGTGCTGAAGTCACATGCTTTTGATCTGCTGAGCGATGGACCAGGCTTTGGTGAGTTAGGTTAGTGGGCGACCTGAGGGTCACACCTGATGTATACGGAAGGTTGGGATTATGGAGTTAGGACGTCCTTGCTTAGCCAGATCCTGAGCACTCACAGGCCCACCTGGAATCGGCTGCCTGTCGCCTTGGTCATTTTCACCTCTTGCTGTTTCACGTTGTGCTGCTCAGCTGCCTTCATCTCAACACAATTGTTTCTACCTGCAAATAAAGAAGTGCAGCCATGGAGGCCTGTGCACAGTGGTCTCATGGAGAGTCTCCTGTCAGTGTGGGACCAGGTACCGCCGGGCCCAGGTCAAACACAGCAAGTGTTTATGGTCAGGAACCAAACGGGGTGATGTGGGGAAAGAAATGCTCTCTCACACTACTCAGCAGCAATTTGCTAAATATTACTCATGGTCACAAGCTGAAGTTGCTATTTCCTGAGTTTCTTCCCAGGAAATGAACTAACTCATCTCTTAGGAAGAGAGAAATTCTGTGATGATAGTGATTTGATCATGAGTCTGGGGCGGAATAAGCTTTTCTTCCAGGCACTCATTTAGACCTCCCTTCAAGATGCTCCTGTCTTGCTGATCTGGGCAGCGGGAAAGGAAATACCAAGCTTCCCCCATGCCTGGGATGGTCAGAGCTAAGGGCACAACGGGCTGGAGTGGAGAGAGACCTGTACTTCATTCTTTCTGGGGTGAAAGCCTAAGGCAAACAGATACAACTCTCTTCTGATGGCACATGATCAAAAGGAAGCGTCTTCATCCTTTAAGATGAAAATTACTTTTTTAAATCAGCAGTGACTGGTTGATTTTAGTCATGATGCATTTTGAAGTGTAGTCGGCCATCACAGATTAGGTGCTTTGCATGGTGATGTATTTTCTGGGCCAAGACATCGCGCGCCCTCGAGGCCACCAGCTGCACTCAGCCCTCGGTCCTCGGCCAGCTTCCTGCCTTGGTTTCACGTCATCACCCGTGCACCCGTTCAGCTCTTCTTCCTTTTATATGCAGACCCCTCCATGGTTTTTACACGGTTAGAAAACACTTAACCTTTTATCATGTTTGAACTTTCTCTGAAAGTGTCTGACAGTGATTTAAAAATTTTTAATGTAATGAATGTGTTAAAACAATCATTCACAAAACCATGTAAGTCAGAATATGTGATATTGATGTTGGTGATGAAGTAATCATTAACCTTTTGAGGAACATAAATTCCCAAATGAACAATTTAAGACAATGGTAGTTTTTACTACAGGCTTACATTGTTTCTAAGGTACACATTCTAGTTTTCAAGAACTTATGATACATTCAGTTCACCCAGGGGCTTAACCAATTGAGATGCTTTATTGTTTTGTGTGCCCTGATATCATTTAAGAGATGAAAGTTAACACACAAACACGGGATTTGTTAAGATACCCATGTGTGTGTGCTGAGTCACTTCAGTCATGTCTGACTCTTTGTGACTCTATAGTCTATAGCCCGCCAGGCTCCTCTGTCCATGGGATTCTCCAGGCAAGAATACTGGAGTGGGCTGCCATGCCCTCCTCCAGGGGATCTTCCTGACCCAAGGATCAAGCTGCATCTCTTATGTCTCCTGCACTGGCAGTCGGGGTCTTGACCATTGAGCCACCTGGGAAGCCCTTAAGATACTCCAATCCCTGCTTATCATAGGAAATAGAAGGTGTTCAAAGAAAATAAAATTAATAAATACTTGTATTTTCCAATACTTGTATTGGAAAATGAACTTTTCTCCTTGTGATTTTCAGCACACGGTCTTGTTGCTACAGAAAACACTCCTTCAGAGCCCAGGAGTCAAGTATAAGCTGAAACGCCCCCAGTCCAGGTGAGGATGAGGCAAGGTGACCGTGCTGAGCCTGTGAACCTGGGGAGGAGCTCCGACGTCTGAACTCTGGTGGGTGGTGGCCATGTGAGAAAGGGATCCACCTTTGCCAGATCTGCAAAATAAATAAATAAAGTGACGACATCAATAAGTCCTTATAAGAAAGTGACACCCCTAAGTCCGTGTAATAATATCCCAACTTTAAAGTGTTAACTGGTTTTTTTTAACTATGATGTAAGCCAAACAAAACCCTCCTGATGTGTGGTGTAAACATTCAAGACTTTCCATTTCCAGCAGTCAAGCAGTGCTGAGCCAGGGTCTCCATCACTTCCAACTTTTTCGTTAAAACGGGGAGTGGCTGCAAGTCACCATGGCTGCAGGCAAACCCCTCCACCATAACATCTTCCTTTGAGATGTTGGGTCAGTTTTGAAGATTAATGACAGGAATCACAAGAGCATTGTGCATTCAGTTTTAAAGGTAAAGAGAAAGGCAGAATATAGGAGTGGGCTGAGCCTGAAGCAGTTGCTGAGAGACTTACTGTGGAAGCAGGAAGCTGACGGAGCCCTTAATCCCGGACCCAGTGTGCGAAGGAGAGAAGCGCCTCAGTGAGAGAGCCCCGCCCCCTGCCTTTTACAAAAGGGAGGGTTTCACCAGGCACAAGACTGCTCATCCTGTGTTGTACACATACACACTTACATAGGTGAGTGTAGGTGATACCGGGGTTATCTCAGAATCTCTGTGTGTGTGTTTCATTGTATCTTCTTGTTAACCTCATCAAGTACCTGGAAATAAGATGCCCTAAACTTATACACACAATTAATATAAACGAAGTAAACAGCAAGGACCTACGGTATCGCACAGGGAGCTACACTCAACATCTTGTAATAGCATATCATGAAAAAGAATCTGAAAAAGAGTATGCATAAATAGATATGTATAACTGAATCACGTTGCTGGACACCTGAAATTCACACAACATTGTGAATCAATTAACATCAGTAAGAAGAGAAGAAACTACCGGTGCTTTGCTCAGCACACAGCACGCAATCTCTTTGCAACCCTCTTTTCTTAACATTTACTTATTAAAAGAAGAAATATCTGGTCCCTTTCCGTGGTTTCAAATTAACTAAACTAATAGGATTTAGTATTCAACCTTTATGAATTATCAAATATCTTTATTCCTTCTACCTGATTTCTAGAAATCTGATCTAACTAAAGGTATTCAAATTCATTTTTTGTATATTTGAATTTGGTAAGTTGCTTCTTACTTTCACAGCCTCAATTAAATTCTTAAAACTGAAGACAAAAAGTAAATATAATGGCAATTAGGATAATACAGTCCATCATTATATTAGGGATTTTAATATAGAATATTTGAATAGAACGTCTATGGCTGTTGAAGATGTTTCATATGCATTTATGACTGCATAGAGTTTAAAGTAATTGGATCTTCTATAAATCTTTCTAAAACCACATGCACATATGTGTATTTACATGTATATTATATATATGTATATATAACTTTTATATTGCACCCAGAGCTGAAAGCAAGCCTCAAAGCCTGTAACAAATAGAATATTTTTGTATTATTTTAGCTCAAAAGAAACACCAACAGGCTGCTAGTTCATTTGATTCTTTGTTCAGTACTGTCCAAATGAATTCACAATAAAATAAGATTGCTTTTAACAATTCGAACTTGTCTAAGAAGATTGAGCTGGGGAGATTGCCATTTCATCAACACACGCACATTTTCTCTGCCGGCCATCCAGACACACACACAAAAACAAACTTGTAAGAGCGGGCACTTTATCAAGCGCCCTCTCCATCCTTCATTAAACGACAGAAAATTGCTCTCTGCCGGGGTTGTCAATGCAGCCTGCCCTCCCAGAAGCCCATTTGTTTCACATGCGGGCGCCGAATATTGCAGGATTTGCAGATTTTAGGTGACAAATCACAGCCAAGTTTGCGTGGCTCTCAGAATTGTGTTTTGTTTGGGCATCTTTGGGGTTTAGTTTTGCGTGATTTTTAAGGGGAGGGGACCTCCCTCCCTGACAGAAGGGGAGCCTGTGTCTCTCGCGGGGCTCTGTAGATTCGGTGATCTTCTTCCTCCTGAAAAGTGTATTTCAAAGGCCCTTTACCCCCGAAAACCATTTCAAAGCGAGGGGTGATATACGTGGCTGGTTGAGACTAAAAGCACAGGCATAGTAGGAAACGTATTCTTTCATTGCCTCCTTTCTGTTCTTCATTAAATCGTATTGAATTTGTCATCTTTTTTAATTGCACTTACCCATAAGGGTGGTTAAAGGATTTTTATTTTTAGTGACTTAAAAACTTGGCCATTTGACCCCCTTTCTGGAGGTTTTCTGACAAGGGAGAGCTTAGAAACCACAGCAGCAGTGGCTTTGTCAGGGCCCGTCTTGGACGCCCAGCCTACAATCAATGTGGCCTATTGAGCTTGGCTGCGAGGTTTACAGGGATGGGAGAACGCAGGGCTGAGGCTGGGAGGAGCGTCATTATTTATTCATACCCGGAGATTAACCACACCAAAGATTGTGGAAATTCTATCGCCAAGGTGAAGAAATAGAAGCCACTCTAAGTTAACGGGGGGCGGGGTGGGTGGGTTTGTAAGGAACACAAGATGAGGGCTTTCAAGAGGGACAGCCCAGAGCTCAGGGATATTTACATCTGCTCTGAATTTTCATCCAAACCAACCTATTTCAAGTTTGGGATCCAGCCCACCGTGGCTATGTCCTTTCATTGCCATTGACGTGGCAGAGACTCACTCGTCTTTAATTCACCGATTACTCTTTGTCTTTAGTGTGCTGCGTCCGTGTCTGTTTGGGGGCCGTGAAATAAATGTGGGAGAGCACCGCTTTAGCTACCCACCACTTTGTGATTTTTTGTGGATTTTATTTTTCGACCTAAACAGACTACTTTCTCTGAAGAGCAAGCTTGGGGTTCTTGTTTAGATATGATTTACGATGCTACATTAACCCTTCATTGACCTAGAAATGCCCTAATATTAAAACAGTTTGACACATAGAAAATCAAAAGCCCTTTTATTGAAAGTGTTATTGTCCGCATCATAAGTTTCTTCGATGTGGTGCCGGCATCCCACCATCAATTTCCTTCTACTATTGAGCATGTATTGAAAAACTAATGGACAGAATCCTTTGTCATTTCTGTCCCAGTGACCAGCAAATAGCTCAGAGAGAGCTGGTGCCTTCTCATCACTCCAGGCACTTCTAAATGACACCGCTAAGATAACACGTTCCCGGTTTAAGGGAAAAAAGACATATTGGAGGTCCTGAGGATGAATCACAAAGGCCCTTTGTTTACTCACATACTCGGGAAGTTGTGACTTCACTGCTCTTAATTTCTCGCCCTGGAGTTCAGGAGAATGAAATAGGAGGTGGAAAACCTGGCCTTGCCAAGTATTCACTGGCTTCTGTATATATTGATTTTTGAGCCCCAGAGGAAGTATTTTTAGAACTGAAGTGATTTTACTTCTTTTCACTTTTCACTGTTGACGTACATCCACATATTTCAATAACTCTGATATGTTGATAGAAATTTTGATCAGTGTGTTAGTAATGGCACACAAGACGATCTTCACAAGGAAAGCTGCAGAAAGGACCCAGCTGCCGGCAGGATGTCTTCAGAAGATGTGGCCCTTGAAACGATGCTCCTCCGTCACACAAGATGTTCATATGGGAGCTCAGGTGTGTGCACAAGGATGAGGAAACAGAAACTGTATCACTATGCCAGTGCCCTATTTAATGTTCCCTTCTCGAGATTTCCCCCAGACTGTTCCTTCAGGAGGTGGCACTCCGGAATGAGTCCTTTGTACCACCCTGGAGGGCAGAGCACAGGTGTAAGAATCTGAGCAAGACTGGAGGCTGCGTCTCGGGGGCGGCTGGCCCACCGCTGTGGAATCCTGCAGTAGCTCCTCACCCCACACCCCCAGCAAAGCCAACCTTGTCTTCGCTTGCTTCTGCAACTGTCCCTCAAGTCCTGTGTTTTTTAGTGTTTTTGTTTTTTTATTTTCTTTTGTCCCTAAGGTCATTAATGAACTTGTGGACTCTAGTGGAAAAGGATGAAGAGGCACCTGCCTCGGGGCTGCCCCACCCTCAGCTTTCTGCCCTTACCACGATCTCCATCTGTTCGCCTTCTGGTCAACAATGCGAAAGTCACTGTAAAGTCTTCTCTGGATAAGAATGCCCCCAACCTCAGAGTACCTGTTATCACTGTGGGATGTCAAGGAGGAATGTGATTCAAATATACCTGTAATGTTTTATTGAACAATTGTATCAAAACCTAACTGGAGTGAATATGCACAGTGTTATTTGATAATGGCTAAAGTCACCAAGAATATGTCAAAGGGGAATTTTAATTAAACATATTTGGTGGATTGTTGTTGGTGTTCAGTCACTAAGTCATGTTACGCTCTTCGGTAGGACATAGTAACTATGATATTATAGCTTTTACTTTTGTACTGCAAGGAGTCGAACACAACTGAGAGACTAACACTTTTACTTTTCCACAAGAGTAAAAATCTATTTTAAATTTTTATAAGGGGAAATTTAAATTTCCAAGACATCTTTCAAATGTGCCGAAGTACTGTAGAACACACGTTCATGATGACGTGTGTCCCACACACCTGCCTCAGCCCCGTCACTTCTGGGAAGGAGCCCAGTGACTTCACTGGGGCCACCAACACCATGCTACCTGTTGGTGGATTTCTGGACTGTTTCACAGTGGGGCCCAGCCCCAGGGACCTGAGCTCTGTGAGTGTAGCCTGAGGACAGGGTTGGGCTATAGGGCTCTGGAGGGACAAGCAGAACAGTCAGAGGGGTGACGGTCACCCGCACCCTTCCGGCTTGTTTCCCGTGGTCCAGAGGAAGCCCTCTGGCTGCCCAGCCTTACAGTGGGGGGAAAAGGCGAGATGCCCTCACAGAGAGGGGGTAAGGGATGGACAGGTCTTGCGTCAAGCAAGAAATGAGAGGGGGGATTATCTCAGAGCCAGGGGGCCCCCTTTAAACAGATCACATGCGCAAAGAAGAGTAACAGGCTCTGAGCATGAAACATTGGACAAAAGATACCCTTTCGATCGGCTGACATCCAGAGGCCGTCAAACACCAGAGGATAGAGAGATGGGGTCGGAGGAAGAGTGGGTGTGAAGACAGGGTTCTGAGTACACGTGGGGCAGGCTGGGGGCCCTTGGGGGGCCCAACCGTCTTTTCCTCCCACCAGCTTCACACTCCATGGGCCCCTGTGTCTCTGCCCCGTCCTGTCGGATATGCAAATGGAAAGGGTGAGGGAGCACTTTAAGACCTCAGGCATGAAATTTAAAATTGAATCCTGTCAAATCATAGGAACTCAAGTGTAATTCTTATTGTGCAGATGACAGCAGGCTAATTAGTAATCCTAGCGAGAAGCACCCTTCACCCCTAAGGTCACAAGCCAGTGTCCTACCCGTGTTTATTAGCTTAACACAAAGGGTCATTATGGTAATCCCCCCCTCCCTGGGCCTTTTCTTTCTGCCTTTTTTTTTTCTTTCTTTGTTTCTCTTTTTTTTTGGTCTCAGTTTAATTCCGGGTAAAATAAAGTTTCGTGAATAAATGTATATGGAATTGTTTCCCATTATAATACAGCTTTCACAATCTTTTAACTAGCATTTAGAATGCCTTTGAAAGTATTTGCACGTGAAAATTTTTAAGTTGGTATTTTGTAAAAGCCTGCAGAACTCTCTCTTCTTTCTAGGCTCCTGTTTTGAAGAGAGACAGTCAGAATGACCAGGATCAAGCACATTCTTAATTTCCCAATTATGGTTTCTGCTCAAAAATTAGAGTCTCTGAGTCTAATTACTTCTCTATACATCTTCTAGCTAAACTTATTATTTTTTGTACTGTACTGAACTGCCTTAGCTATTTTATAAAGGCTAAGTATTTCACTAAGCTCTTGCAATATTGAAAGAATCTATATTCCGAGAATTTGAAAACATGTCAGCCTACCTAAATTACATATTGATCAGGTTTAATTGCATGCCACCCATCAGTATTAGGTTTGAAAATTCATAAAAGAGAAATAATGTACTCTTTGTGGATGATTACTTCTGGGGCATTTAAATGAATTCCATCACTTAACCTGGGCTGCGACAGATTATTGAGTCTTGCCAGCTAGCCATTCAGAGACCAATGCGAGAGACCAGCTGTTTTCCAACTATCAGAGACCAGCAGAGTGCAAACAATATAAATTTCTATAGATTTTCTTTTAAGGAAAATAGCAAAGTAAAACATTAAAAGTAAACATTCATTTTTCAATTGCTTCCTCATTGTCTCTTTGCAGAAGCATTCATTTTTAATTCTTTTTGGATCTCAGGAACCTTATTCTTTCAAGTAGTAATTCACGGCTTAATTAATATACAGTAATCAAAGAGATAAGCAACAATAAACGATTCGCAGCTTGGTTTTATTTGTTAAGGTTAATTTTTTATGCAAGTGCGTAAAAGGATTTTCATGTTGACTTTTCAGTGGACAAACCATTTAATTTTCGTACAAAAAAAAAGGAACCTCCAAAGTTTTGTACTGTCGTTGGTAAACGGTCTTTAAAAGCTATCTTCTCGTGAAGGTCACATCGGCTCAGAAGATGAGTTCATCATTAGTTTTCAGGATGCTCTTTACATTTAGAAATTATGTTTGTTGGTATTGGTTGTGTTTTGAGAAACTGTGCTTATGTATGTTTTTCTTTACAGATTATCAATACAGAGTAAAAAGAGCCGGTTAAAATCATTGGGCTGACTTGGATAATAGCTCAACAGCTACATTTTATTTAGACACTTTCAGGTAATAAATATCTGTGAGCGTAATTAACTGTCTTTACCGAGGACTGGTCCTGCAGGCGCTGCTGTAGGGCGTCAACATTGTCTTTTAATGTTAAGGTTAAGTTTTTCCTTGAGAATTATTAGGACCCTCAAAGTATGCTAACAGGATTTGTCTTTCAATAGCGGGTTGTTCTAAGTAGACACAGGCCAGATACATCCTGTGTCTCATCCTTGGTACCCACAGCGCACTGTGTTTCATTTTCTACGAGCAAAATAAGCCTGTACAAATGCGCCCCAGACACGTCTGACTTCACTGTTTACATGGCTGAAATGACCGTGATGGGGCAGAAAACAAGGGTTCACAGGGGCCACGGAGCCCAGTTATGTCTGAGTCCTTGCCTAGTTACAGTCGTGTCAGGACCCTCAAGGACAACCGTCCACTTAGACAACTCAGACTTTGACAGCTTAGGATGCGGGGCTGGTTGGTCGATGCCAATCCCGGGTTCTCTCACCTTGTACCTGCCCCTGGAGTTTCATCAGCACTGTTCCTGTGGTCTCGGGTGTGGCGTGTGGCGTTTTCTGCCATGTCCTTAAGAGGAAAATGAAAGAGGAGAGGGCAGAGGGCCTCAGGCCAGCACCCCCGTGGGGAACAGCTTCCTCATACAGAGGTCAGGTGCCATGCACTCAGATAAACCCAAGGAAACCCAATGAATTGGAATTCCATCAACATTTTATGAAGGATGATGCTTTTACTCTACTGATCGACTGTTTACTATCTAATCAGTTATGTTATAGTAGAACACAGCCACCTAAATGACCCACTGGGCAATTTAGAAAATGAGAGGGGAAAAAAAAAAAAACTTATGGTCAGGGAAAACTTGGGACTGACTTTCTTCAGAAAACTTCCATCCATAATGATGGGCTGTCATTATGAGTCAGGAAAGAATTGGTGTTACTTTTGGCTGTTCTAGAGCAGAACACAAAGAAAGGGTCCATGAAAAGAAATCATCTTAGAGTGAAGCTAGTTTTAGGAGGGACACCCAGATCAAGCCAGCTTTGCAAGAAAAGGCTGCTGTGTGAGCTCAGCGGCCAAGCTGGGAAACGTTGGGAGGTAGGGTGGAGAAGGTGAGGTCCAGTGTGGAGTATTTCTGCCTTCTGCGGGTTGGAGTTGGAGTGTGGTCACATGAAAACTCAAATTTGCCCGATTATGTCGCCTTGCTTTTTTGTAGAGAACATAGGTAAGAGCCTTGCCCCCAGGAGAACCTCTTGGCTGGAGACACAGCTCCATAAATGAACTGCATGCTGTGTAGACAACATAATAAGTGCCCTCCAGGTGTAAGCTGGAACTTCCCAGGTGACTCAGTGGTAAGGAATCCACCTGCCAATGCAGGAGACAAAGGTTCGATCCCTGGGTTGGAAAGATCCCCTGGAGAAGGGAATGGCAACCCACTCCAGTATTCCTGCCTGGGAAAGCCCATGGATGGAGGAGCCTGGCGGGCTACAGTCCATGGGGTCACAAAAAAGTCAGACATGACTGAGTGACCAAGCACACAGCACAACACATATGGGTGTAAGTCACACATTCCCATCCACAAAAAAACACCAAATCAATGACTGACAGGTATAAAATGAATTGTAATATGGCCATAAAAGAAGAGCCAGTGTGTGCCAGAGAGTTTATAGACAACTTTAAAGAGATGCAACCAAATATTGCAGATTCAGGGAAATGTTCACCTTTGTCTCAACAGCTATCCATCATTAATTCTCTGTGTCTCTCCTCTCGTCCTTGGAGTTCTTGGTGCTGTGGAGTTTTGCAGTAACAATCCTCTTTATCTAGTGGATAAATCAATAACAAATCACTGATTCCTTAGCACCCGAGAAACGGTCTGCAGAAGTTCTGATGTGCCTTTCGGTGTACAAAATTAAAGTGTGCCTACAATAAATCATTCCCAAATGTTCTTTGATGAGTCCTGGAATGGCCAAGGCCTCCGCACACTGTAAATGTTTCTCTTCTTGTGTGACTGTCTTTGGCAAATGTCCCTCTCTCCTCACTCTGGCCATAAAGAAACCCTGGGGGTGAATCCCTAATTGCCACTCTATTGCAGCTCCTCATAATGGCTACATTGGGGAAATGATGCTAAAAACACTTCAGCTTTGGGAATGGACAAAAACAGAAAAAAATCAAGCCAAAATACATTGCTTAGCTAATTATGAAACTGACATTTCAAAGTCGCTCAGTTGTGTCTGATATTGACTATAGCCCGCCTGCCTCCTCCATCCATGGGATTCTCCAGGCAAGAACGCTGGAGTGGGTTGCCATTTTCTTCTCCAAGGGATCTTCCCAACCCAGGTATCAAACCTGGGTCTCCCGCATTGCAGGCAGACTCTTTACCACCTGAGCCACCAGGGAAGCCCTTGCTGGAAATGTCTATCAAAGTCTCCATATGTTTTGGGTTGAACCATGTGCCTCCAGACAGGTGTACTGGAGACCCAACTCCTGACAATGAGAATGTGACCTCGTTTTGAGATAAGGTCTTTACAGTAGTGGGTGAGTGGCTGTGTACTAAGTCACTTCAGTCGTGTCCGACTCTTTGTTACCCCATGGACAGTAGCCCGCCAGGCTCCTCCATCCATGGGATTCTCCAGGCAAGACTGCTGGAGTGGGTTGCCATGCCCTCCTCCAGAGGATCTTCCCAACCTAGGGATCCAACCAGTGTCTCTTATGTCTCCTGGCAGGTGGGTTCTTTAGCACTAGAACCCTCTGGAAAGCCCCCTTTACAGAGGTATTTAAGCTCAAATGAGGTCATTGAGGTGGCCCTGACCCAGATGACTGGTGTCCTCATTGGAGAGAAAAAGTGGATAGAGACAAGAGGGACAGAGGGAAGACGGTGTGAAGAGGCTGAGCCAGGGAGAGACAACGGGGCAGACTCCCTTCTCCCCACCACCGCTGCCTCAGAGGAAGTGCATCGCTCTGTCACCTGAATTCAGATTCCTGCCTGGGGAGCTCTGGGAGAATATCTTCTGTGGTTCAGGACACGTAGTCTGCAGTGTATTCTTCTAGCAGTCCTAGGACACCAGTGCAGCACCCTGGATTAGCAAGGTGCCCTAAGGCTTGTCAGTTACGTGGCTCGTGTATGCTGTGCTGTGCTCAGTTACTCAGCTGTGCTCTCTTTGCGATCACATCACAGTAGCCCACCGGACACCTCTGTCCGTAGGATTTTCCATGCAAGAACACTGGAGCAGGTTTCCGTTTCCTCCTCCAGGGGATCTACCAGACCCAGGGATCAAACTCACCTCTCTTGCATCTCCTGCATTGGCATGTGGATTCTTTACCACTAGCACCATCTGCGAAGCCCCCAGTCCCATCGCTTCATGGCAAACAGATGGGGAAAAAGTGGAAACAGTGACAGACTTTATTTTCTTTGGCTCCAAAATCACTGTGAATAGTACTACAGCCATGAAATTAAAAGACGCTAGCTCCTTGGAAGAAAAGCTATGACAAACCTAGACAGCATTTTAAAAAGCAGAGACATTACTTTGCCCACAAAGGTCTGTATAGTCAAAGCTATAGTTTTCCCTATAGTCATGTATGGATATAAGAGCTGGACCATAAAGAAGGCTGAGCACCAAAGAATTGATGCTTTCGAATTTTGGTGCTGAAAAAGATTCCTGAGAGTCCCTTGGACAGCAAGGAGATCAAACCAGTCAATCTTAAAGGAAATCAACCCTGAATAGTCACTGGAAGGACTGATGTTGAGGTTGAAGCTCCGATACTTTGGCCATCTGGTGTGAAAAGCTGGGATAGATTGAAGGCAGGAGGAGAAGGGGACCACAGAGGATGAGATGGTTGAATTGCATCATTGACTCAATGGACATGAGTTTGAGCAGACTTCAGGAGATGGTGAAGGACAGGGAAGCCTGGTAAGCTGCAGACCCTGGGGTCACAAAGAGTCAGACACAACTTAGCGACTGAACAACAGCAGTAGCAGCTTCCTTTTTAAACTTAAAATACATAATTTAACTCCAGGCTTCCAATAACCTCATTTTCTGTTGAGATCACCAGGGTACCTTCATCTGGTTTACGTTAAACACGCAAGAACTAGAGTACCCTTCTGCATTCATGTCCACTTTGGCTCAAAATACTTAGATGAGGAAGACAAGTGTTCATCCTATCGTGACTAATTTCCTGAATTTTGAAGACAAGTTTTGTTGAGAAGTCCTACCTGCTGGGACATGTCTCCGGAGGAAGGGCTGTGCGCCTGTAAACAATACCAGTTACAATGAACTTGTGATCAACCATGGTCTGTCACGTGCTCAGTAAAAGCACTTTACACAAGTCCTCTTTTTATCTCCTTTTTCCTCTTTATTTTTACTTTTCTAGTAAGAATAATAGTTCTGTGGATGAAATCAAGGGCTCTCAGTGAGTGGCCCCGGACTGTGAAGCAGGAGCTCATGCGTCTGCCCACGAGGCCTGCATCCACTTGGCCTCTCCATCCTCAGTTTCCCCTTCTGTGCAATGGACGCGGTGCCTCTCCAGGGCTTGACTCAGCCTGGCTCTTCCATGAGGCCATGTCAGGTAGCCCACCATTCCTAACATAGCCACTTGTCCTCTTGCTTGGTTTACCCCCTGCTCTGCTCTTGGTTGCAAATATGCTTTATGTTTAAGGCTTATCTTAAGGCAAAATTCAAATAGGGTGTTACATAGCAGAAGCCATAAAGCAGAATTACGTCATAATCTCAGAGATGAAACCGAGCAGGACTGCTACCCAGAATGATTTTTGTGAATCTTAGTCTGGGGCCTTTGGCTAAACACAGAGTTCAGAAAGTAGGCACGGCTTTGACCACCCAGGAGAGCATTCAGGAAACGTGGCCCTGACACGTTTCCTGAATGACATCTCTTCGCATTGAAATTGTCATCCATGACATCAAGACCAGGAATGGCAGCTGTTCTGTGATCCTCCCTGATGATAAGATAAAAGAGGGAAGTTGACAAACTCCAGGTTCAGGTTGGAAGATAATGATTTCTGTTAGTTTTGCTTCCTGGCACCTAGGACATAATTGTCATGTATAATAAAACATGAAATGTCTTCCTTTCATAGAG
>NC_141188.1:3140000-3265000 GCF_055505025.1 Bos grunniens | reverse complement strand
CTAGGTTTTCTTTTCTTCCAAGGAGCAAGCGTCTTTTGATATCATGGCTGAAGTTATCATCTGCAGTGATTTTGGAGCCAAAGAAAATAAAATCTGCCAGTGTTTCCATTTTCCCCATATATTTGCCATGAAGTGATGCCATGATCTTAGTTTTTTGAACATTTGAGTTTTAAGCCAGCTTTTTCCATTCTCCTCTTTTACCTTCATCAAGAGGTTCTTTAGTTCCTCTTTACTTTCTACCATTAGGGTAGTATCATCGGCATGTCTGAGATTATTTCTCCTGGCATTCTTGATCCTAGCTTGTAATTCATCCAGCCCAGCATTTTGCATGATGTACTCTGCATATAAGTTAAATAAGCAGGGTGACAATATACAGCCTTGACATACTTCTTTCCCAATTTTGAATCAGTCCATTGTTCCATGTCCAGTTCTAACTCTTGCTTCTTGACCTGCATACAGGTTTCTCAGGAGGCAGGTAAGGTGGTCTGGTATTCCTGTCTCTTGAAGAATTTTCCACTGTTCATTGTGGTCCACACAGTCAAAGGCTTTAGCACAGTTAGTGAATCAGATGTTTTTCTGGAATTCCCTTGCTTTTTCTATGATCCAACGGATGTTGACAGTTTGATCTTTGGTTACTCTGCTTTTTCTAAATCCAGCTTGTACATCTGGAAATTCTCAGTTCATGTACTGTTGAAGCCTAGCTTGAAAGATTTTCAGCATTACCTTGCTAGCATGTGATATGAGCACAATTGTGTGGTAGTTTGAACATTCTTTGGCATTGCTGTTCTTTGGGACTGGAATGAAAACTATTTCCAGTCCTGTGGCAATTGCTGAGTTTTCCAAGTTTGCTGGCAGATTGAGTGCAGCACTTTCACAGCATCATCTTTTAGTATTTGAAATAGCTCAGCTGGAATTCTATCCCCTCCGATAGCTTTGTTCACAGAAATGCTAACTAAGGCCCACTTGATTCGGACTCCAGGATGTCCGGCTCTAGGTGAGTGACCACAGGATCGTGGCTATCTGAGTCATTAAGATCTTTTCTGTAGAGTTCTTTTGTATATTCTTGTTGCCTCTGCTTCATCTCTTCTGCTTCTTCTAGGCCCTTGCCTTTTCTGTCCTTTGTTGGGCCCATTTTGCATGAAATGTTCCCTTGGTATCTATAATTTTCTTAAAGGAATCTCTAGTCTCTCCCATTCTATTGTTTTCCTCTATTTCTTTGCATTGTTCACTTAAGAAGACTGTTATCTCTCCTGGTTAGTCTCTGGAACTCTGCATTCAGCTGGGTATATCTTTTCCTTTCTCCTTTGCCTTTCACGTCTTTTCTCAGCTGTTTGTGAAGCCTCCTCAGACAACCACTTTGGCTTCCTGCGTTTCTTTTTCTTGGGGTTGGTTTTGGCCACTACCTCCTGTACAATGTTACAAACCTCTGTCCGTAGTTCTTCAAGCACTCTGTCTACCAGATCTAATCCCTAAATCTATTCGCCACTTCTGCTGTATAATCATGAGGGATTTGATTTATGTCATACCTGGATGGCCTGGTGGTTTTCCCTACTTTCTTCAATTTAAGTCTGACTTTTGCAGTAAGGAACTGATGATCTGAGCCACAGTCAGCTCCTGGTCTTGTTTTTGCTGACTATAGAGTTTCTCCATCTTCAGCTGCAAAGAATTTAATCAACTTGATTTCGGTATTAACCATCTGGTGATGTCCATGTTGTTGGAAGAGGATGTTTGCTCTGACCAGGGCATTCTCCTGGTTCACGTAGCAGTCTCAGCATCACACCCACCCGGCATGATCCAGCCCAAGTCCCCTTCTCCATCACCTGTGTAGCTGTGCCGCATCTCCACTGTCAGAGCTACTGTGCTCTCCTTCTACCCCATTTAACTCCCAATCAGTTTCCTCTCCACAAGAAATTACATACTTAATACTCACCACCAGCACTCCTGTCAATGTCTTTCCAGTCATCTTAATAATCTGAAATTCATTTTCCAATAGATCCTCCAGAAAAGATTGATGTAAGCAATATTTCTGATTTCTGTGTATGTTGCTAAGCATTTTCCCGTGGTCCTTACATTTAAAAGCAAATCTGAACGGATGAAAGTTCTTGATTCATATTTTTTTTTGTTTCCTTAAATGTGTTACTCCATTTTGGAGCATAACTAACTCTTTGCAAGCTCAATTGTGTCCGACTCTGTAGCCTACCAGGTTCCTCCGTCCATGGGATTCTCCAGGCAAGAATACTGGAGTGGGTTGCCCTTTCCTTCTCCAGGAGATCTTCCCAACCCAGGGATTGAACCTGGGTCTCTCGCATTGTAGGCAGACACTTCACCATCTGAGCCACCAGGGAAGTCCTTTGGAGCATAAACCTGGCTGTTAAAGTTTCATGAAAATCTACTTTTTGCTTTGTAACGCAGTTTGTCTTTTGGCTTCAATTCCCAACAGATTTCTTGTTTACTAGAATGAGTCGTAATTTGGGGCATTCTGCGTTACCATTTTCAGATACATTTTTATGCTTTCAATATGTAGCTTCAAATTTTTAAGAAATGGTGATTATTTCAGGAGAGTTTTCTTGAATTACAGAGTTATCATTTGTTTTGTTTCTTAAATTTCCTTCTTAATGGACTCATTTATACATATGTTAGAATTTTTTTTTAAACATTGGTCCATTTTTCTCTTTTCCTTTTTGTCTCTTTATTTTATTTCACTTCTCTAATTTTTATTTTCATAAGATATTTTCTCTTTTCATTTGCTCGTGTGTCCATTCTAGCTTAGTAGTGAATTCTGCAGTGATATTTCTCTTATCTATCAGTGGATCTGTGTGTGGAGAGAGATTCTGGGGTGGGGGCGGGGCCTGGGGAAGGGAGGAGGGGCGTCTGTGCCTTGCAGAGACTGCTCGGCAGGAGTGCAGGAGGATGGGCCCAGAACGCAGGGCTGACGATGTCCTGTGGTGTGAGGTGTGCCTGTTAGCTGAACAGGGATGCCCTTTTCTGAACTGGAAATACTGGTGAGAAGGAGATGGGGGAAGCGACGGGCTGTAGAATCTTTGAGGGCCGTGTGGAGCGCCAGGCGGGCCTGTTAGCCCGAAGTCAGCTGTTGGAATGTGAAGCCTGGGTGGGAGGTCAGGCAGGGGCCGGTGACCATGGCTCACGTTAGGAGGGTGGGTGGGAAGAGGGGGCCCAACACCTCAGAACTGAGGTCAGAAGGCAGGCAACTCCAGCATAAAAAGAGAGGAAGAGAGAGAAGGAGGACGGGAACGAGGGAGGGAGGGAAGGAGGAAGAAAGAGAGAAAGGGGGAGGAAAGAAGGAAGGCATCACCATCAGTGAGCTTCCTGTGTGAAAAAAAAACTGTGCGAGGTTTTTCTCCTGGAAGGCAAATGAAAATTGTATTTTGTCTTATTCAGATAAGAGGTACTTGACCTGGGTAAGTGAGGACGGGCAGAGGAGGGCAGAGAGTTAGAATAATTAGGAAGACCAACTGTTAGAAACCAGTGGCTGGACGGACTTTAAATGTGAGGAAGAGAGACGCACACAGATGAGGTCTCAGGGTCTCGCACAGGCTACTGAGAAGCCATCAGCTTCTTGGCTAGACATGAGGCAGAAAGAATGACGATCTTTGCCTTCTCTGAAGCGCAGGTCAGGGGTCACTCCGCATTCTGATGGCTCCTGCGATCCTTCTGATGCCATCCGTGGGAATGGAGACACGAACTCGTTGCACCGTGTGCGCCCACAGGGCTCTGTGACAGCTTTCCTACATGTGACCTGCATGGAACACAGTCAGAAAATTGTTCCCTAGCAGTTGCTCAGGGTGGGAGCAGAGATCCACCAAGAGCAGCTGGAGGGAACTTCCTGGTGTTGGAGGTACCCTCTCCAGGATGATGTCGTTTCATAGCTTCGTTAAGCTGAACATTTAATAGGTGTGAATTTTACTGTAGGCTAATTATAACCTAACAAAATCACCATTATTCAACCAAAGGAAATCAGTTACTAGTTATGAATATGGACATAGAGGTGGCCCCTGAGTTATAACCACCTCAACAGAGTCAGATGATTCACCTGTCGGCAGGTATCATGTGCACCAGATACAGTTTCCAGGTGATAACACAACGTGCTCCGACAATCTCCACCACACCGTCTAGTGATCTAGAGTGAAGCTTTAATCCGTGCATAAAGGTCTGTTGCAGACATTCTGGGGAGGATGGGTGAGCTCCTCTGCTGCAAACTGGACGAGGGGTGAGGATGCTGCATGGAGAGAGGACAGAGGCAGGGTGCAGGGGCGGGGCATCCTCGGAGCTGACCCGGGCGTGCTGTCCTGCTGGGGTGTTAGGGACTTCCCAGTGTGGAGGCCAGCCAGGAGGGTCAGGGATGACGAGCAGATCAAGCAGCTTCAGTAAGGGCAGGGACCAGGGGAGGTTCCTGAATCCGAGCTGGAGCCCAGGGCACTTCCCTGAGAGAGGAGCCACACTGTCTCTGGAAAATGTGTAACTTGTTGACACGTTGTTGTACATCATGGCAGGCTTAGTTACTACCCTTCCTTCCCAGAGACGTCCTGGTCACTTACTGACAATCAAGCTTCAGTGATAGGTTGAGAGGCTTCCCAGGTGGTGCTAGTGATAAAGAACCCGTCTGCCAATGCAGGAACCATAAGAGACTTGGGTTCGATCCCTGGGTCAGGAAGATCCCCTGGAGGAGAGCATGGAAACCCACTCTAGTATTCTTGCCTGGAGAATCTCATGGACAGAAGAGCCTGGCAGGCTACAGTCCATAAGGTCCCAAAGAGATGGACATGACTGGAGCAACTTAGCACGCATGCATGCTCAATGGGTTAAGTCCACCTTAAAGGCCTTTCAGCATGGTATGTAGCGTGAAGCTGAGGCCCATGGAGCTCTCAGTAAAAACAGGCGATGCTACCCAAGATGCTCTGGACAGGCTAACTCATGCAATGGATCCACCCACAGGTTCCACAGACTGGGAGCAGGGTGGTTGTGTGTCTACTGGGTGTGAAGTCTGTGCAGACCCTCGTGGAGTATGGGCATCTTCAAACCCAGGCTTCTCAGGTCAGTGATAGACATGTCGCTCAGGTGAACTGCTCAGCTTTTCAGCTGAGGGAATGTTGAATCAGCAGACTGAGAACCAGAGCCCCCAGCTGCCTCCCCAGATCTGAGCTCTCTCTCATGGGGTCGCCTCCTCTCTCTGCCAGCCTGCCCTGATGGCAGAGACTCAAGGGACCACCCAGGGACAGCTCTGACACCCACCTCTCATCCTGAGAGCCTCAGTAATACTGACAGCATATTTTTAAAAAATAAACAGGTAAAGACACGATGGTCAAAAATTTTAAAAATAAAATGGACTTGGTCCAGTGGTTAAGATTCTGTGCTTCCAACTCAGGGAACGTGGGTTAGATCCCGGGTTGGGAAACTGAGATTCTACATACCATGCAGCATGGCCCAAAAACTTAAAAAATTAAATAAAAAATGAACCTTTAAAATAAAAAGACACGGTGGGTAGGAAAGAAAATATTTAAGCTACCTTTTTAAATAGACAAGGGAGCAAATGAACTGCCCTTTTTTCAAAAAGATATTTCTGGCCTCATTGTACTTGAGACAGAAATCTAAGTTTACAAATTCACTGTACACTTTCTTCACTTTTCCTGTTTACACATTTCAATGACTTTACTGTTAACTATAAGCTGTGAATCCACATTGTTTGACCAAGGTCACTGTAGAAAGTAAATTTTAAGAGTCCACTTCCTACTTCCCGTATCAGAGAGCATCAGACTTTACCTAGAAAGTGTTCACTCTCGTTTACACATTTAAGTGAAAATCGAGATCTTGGACAGCTGTTTATACCAAAATGGGAAATCCGTTCAAATAAACACAGCTCTTAAAGTCAGGTATTCATTTTCAATCAACAGTGTACAATTTGGGGCTTTTGAGAGGGGCACCTTTGGCTGAAACAAAAAGAAATAGGAATACTCTTAATTGTATTAAAAATACAGTTTAATGCAAAAAAAAAAAAAAAAAAAAAAAAAAAAAAAAAGAAATAGGAGATTTTCAAGTGAAGAGGGTTGTTCATGTGGATTATTCAGTTTTAGCGTCAGAGAATTGTAAAATCAGGCCTTCTTTAAAAAGATGGACAAACGCAGAACAATGTTTCACTAGTAGATGGCCCACAATTTGTTAATGAAGCCACATAACCGGTTTTTAGGACACCTGGGCAGGTGAAGCCCGACCCTCTGGGCACTTCAGCCTCCAGTTTGAGGGGTGCAGCCTGAAACGAGGCCCGGGGCTCGTTTGAGGTGCCGAGCAACTGGGCCCAGGCGCTTGTCACAATCTGGGTACAAATGGAGCCGCGCGAGACCTTTATTAGACTAACAGATATTGTGTGTACACAGACATTAGCTAATCTATTAGACTTAGCCAGGCATTCTAAGAAACTGATTTACTGGGCAAATACAAAAATCATCCACATTTAACCTTTAAGCCTACAGAACCCGGCGTCTTATTTGTTTGTGGCTTGCTTTCTTTCTCCTTTAATTCTTCCCCACCCCCTCTCTTTTTTTAAATGAAGAGAAGATGGAGACTTTGAATGATGTGTAAGGAGAAATTATCTGAATTGTCTATTTATTAATTACACAGCTTGCCAGGCAAGCCATCGGTGATGTCACTGTTGGTTGATGTCACATGGTGTCTCAGGATGAACATTGAGTGACTAAGATGCATTCACACGTTCGAAGCTGTTAATAAAAATTATGAAATGACGTGAGGAGGCTGATGACATGGGAAGGGAATAGGTTCCCCAAAGAAGGCCGGCCTCACGCCCTGGCTGCGTCCCTGGCTTCCACTGCGCTCCATGATGAATATTGTCACCCCCGGCTCCCAGCATCTCTGAAGGGCAGATGACCCAAACGAATGCAAATCGAATTAGGTTTCCTCTCAGAAACTTTAATACCATAAATGAGAAAGAGCATTCATCACAAATAACTAGGGATTGTATACCAAAGTGCTGGAAGAAAATCAATATACTTTCAGCTGCTCTCGGCCTATAAATGTAAATGAGAACAGATATAAAGCTGATATGCACTAAAGAAAGGTTATTGAGGGAGCGACACAGAACACGAAGAAATCAATTGAATAAACTTGAAAAATGATTCAGATAGAGTAGATATGAACATAGAAAATCAATCATATAATTTAAAGAATAAACAGCTTGAACCTCACAAATCTCCCGTATGGTTTTCGAGTGTAGGATTTTTAATTTAGCATTGATATAATGCCAGGCTATGAGAATCTGCAGATGGTCCAGGCTGGGGGGAAAATCAATTCATTCTTGTTCTACGGTCTTAAGGGGTATTTGATATTTACAGCAGGGCAGCATGAATCCTTGTATAAATTTACATTTTAAGAGATAAAGGGCCTCTGTATTTTGTCTTGTTATTGTTAATAGAAACTGTCTACTTTTATTCTGTCCACTTTCTGGGGAAGCGGAGCTGTCTTTGTGTTGGTGTGTGTCACAGGTAATTCTCCAGGCTTTATTTTCTTGATACACAAAGTTTTGCTTTGTGCTTTTTTTTTTCTTCTCCCTGCAAGGCAATCAAGGTGGCATAATTGCATCAGTGCCACAGAAATATAGGCTACAATTTGGGGGAAAAAAACAATTCCAGACAAGTTCATTTATACGTTGCACGGAGGTTTCGAGGTTAAGAAAATGTGACAGGATACAAGTAAATGTCTATGTAAATCCGAGAGACTTTCATTGCTCTTATAATCAGTGATTTGCCTTTCTGCTTCCAACTCAGGGATTCGTTATTAGGAAAAGCTGAAAAATCAAATCCACCCTCGAGCCTGCAGACAGCGAGCCAGAGGTCTGCTCCCCAAACTTAGGATGCTCATAACTCTGACACGGGCGGACAAACGTCTTTGAGCATCTGCATCATCAGGGTGATTTGCAGCGTTTATCTGCCTAATGGAAATGGATATCACAGCATTAGTGGTGTCTCTCTCTCCCAGTCGGCTCCTTCTCATCAGTCACCACGTTCCAGGGAAGAGAGCCAGAGAGTGGCACTGTGGAAAACCATGGAGGGGGCTGCGACCACTTCTCTAATTTCCAGAGAACTCCACCTAGTGAAAAGCTCCGTTTGGCTTCTTTGCTGTATAAAAGTAGACACATTGCCAGTTTTCTTTTCATGAATCGTTCAGCCTAGTTGCTATTACTGTTTGTTGTGTATTCGCCCCAGTGGGAGCAGTTGGTCAGAGATGTGGGGAGGAACATAAAGCCTTTCTGGACAAGTTCTGTTTCTGATGCTTTTCTACCCTGCTCCTGGAGTTCTTAGTTCACAAGAGGTCCTGAGACAAACAAGGGACAAATGTCATGAAAGAAAAGAGAAAAGTGATGAATGTATAAGTGAAGCAAAGGGAAAGTCGCTCAGTAGTGTCCGACTTTTGGAGACTCCAAGGACTATGCAGTCCACTGAATTCTCCAGGCCAGATTACTGCAGTGGGTAGCCTTTCCCTTCTTTAGGGGATCTTCCCAACCCAGGGATCGAACCCAGGGCTCCCATATTGCAGGAGGATACTTTACCAGCTGAGCCACCAGGGAAGCCCTGAATGTAAAAGGAATGTATGCAGTCTTCAGTAATGAGACAACCTCAAATGCTTCAAATGTACTATGTACAATGGACAGGGATGCTTGGCGTGCTGCAGTCCACGGGGTTGCAAAGAGTCGGACATGACGAGCAACTGAACAGCAACATGCCCTGTGTGTGTGTCCCCCAATACACAGTGAATACGACAACGTCAAGTTGTTAAGAAGTTTGCTTAGAGATGCGTGTGCTTGCATAGTCGCTCAGGCATATCCGATTCTTTGTGACCCCATAGACGGTAGCAGGCCAGGCTCCTCTGTCCATGGAATTCTCAAGGCAAGAACACTGGAGTGGATAGCCATTTCCTTCTTCAGGGGATCTTCCTGAATCAGGGATCAAACCTGCATCTCCTGTGTCTCCTGATTTGGCAGGTAGATTCTTTACCACTGAGTCATAGGGGAAGCCCAGTTTAGAGATGAGGATCCTTTTTTTTTTGGAGGTGGGGCATGGTTTTTAAAACAATTGTATGCAGATTTCTGATTTCAGAAACATGGAGCTGGACAGATTTCCCCTTCCTCACACTGGCGCAGTGGAGGCAGTAAACACACAGAGAAGGCTCTGAGAGGTGGAGGCAGGAGGCAGGCTGCCCAGTGTTGGGACCAGATTGCTCAGTGGTGAGTCCCCGAGTTCTCCAGGCTCAGAGATTCTGGACTTAGAAATGAAGGAACACAGCCCCAAAATGCAACAAGTGACACAGAGGATCAGCTCCCAGAGCAGCCTGTTTTCTGGCCAAATGCCCAGGAAAGGGGGTGTCAGGCAGGATGGCTGACTGCAGACAGTGAGCCCCTCCACCAGCCAAGCATTGCAGGAAAATCCTGCACCCTCCCTGCCGCCCTCCCCACAGTGGCTCCCCTCACCGCCACCCCCTGCTGGTGTCAGAGGCCCTGGAGAGGATCAGGCTCCCCATCTCCCAGGGTGACCAGAGGCTAGGGGAACAGGAGCTTACACTTGGCCCACCATAATGAGGATCTGGGTGGGAGGAGACTCCCAAATAGAACACTCAAATAAGACCCAAAATCTTGTAACAGAAGAACCAAAGGAATCTGTCAGCTAAAGACACAATGTTCATTTCAAAAACTCAGTGGAGCAGCAAGCTCCGAAAAGAGCAGAAGCAGTAGAAGAAAGAATGTGTGAACCAAAGAAGAGGAAGGGCCTCCGGGGAGGAGAGCAGAGAAAAGCCTCAAGAGAGACAGAGCCAAAGTCCAGGATGGCGGACCAGCAAGAGACCAGCATCCTCCAGTGCCCGAGAGAGGACAGACGGGGGCTGGCAAGCTCTCTGGGAAATAAAGCCTGGAAACCTCCCAGAGCCACAGACTCAAGAGATGAGCGACCACAAAGCAGGAAGACCCCGAAGGATCTCACGCCGAGACACACCATAAGCAAACTTGTGGAAGTCAGGGACAGAAAGTCCTCCTCCTCGTCCATGAGCCACCACCCCACACGGCCCAGCCCAGGCCACACGACAGAGAGGCATCCTTGTGGGAGTGAGGACCCCGGAAGATCCAGGAAGTCCAGGAACTCAAGGACCCACCCCAGTGCCTGGTGCCCATCAGCACTGAGGAATGTCCCTTCTTCTCTAAAGCAGGGGCTCTCGTTCGTGAGTTGGCCGTGGGGACACGGTTTTCCCATGACGCCCCTCAGAGGTGGGGGCAGTTTCATGCTCAGGTAACACCAGCTCATCTTCACACTGAATCCACACTGCACATCCTTTCTGCAAATGAGTAGAATCTGAATCCCAAGGGACTTCACCAAGGAAGTAAAGGAAGTAAAAAAATTTACAAGACCTTTCAGGGATTAGACTATTATGTTAACAAGAAACCTGTGTTCAGAAGAGCAATTTTCTTGTGTAACACAGCCCCGTTCATCTGGGGAAGTTAGCAAACCGTCAGCAGAGCATGTTGCGTTTGTGTGACGCCGTCACTGAGCCCTCACTTTTCTGTTCCACGGTGCATTTCAGGACTAGACTCTGTCTGCCTTTCAGGAGAAGCATGCTCTGTTAGCAAATCGGTGGTTTACGCACTTGAAAAGTGGGTGAAGAAGCATCACCAGTTTGGAATGAGGAGGGGCTTGCCCTGCAGTGCTGGGAGCACGGTTCGGCCCTGGGCATTCGTGTCTGAACCTGGGACATCCCGAGGTCAGCGCATCCCTCCTCGTAGTCACGGCCCCTGTAGGCAGATCTCGGGGGGAGGGTCCACAGGATTCTCAGAACAAACACCAGGCACTTGGATTCCTGCAGTTTCAGTCCCAGCATTTTTCTCCACCTGGCTACATCAGCGATGCTGTAACCTTTCCTGCCGCAGTGATGCGATGAGGGAACCCGACGTGAACTGTGCTCCTCAAACATGCCAAGGAAGTCTGCAATAAAACATTGAGAGTTAATCTGGATGATAGACAAGTCTTGCGCAGGTGTGGGTTTAAAATGCTTGTTGATATTTGAGGTGGGAGTAAAAGAGGAAATTAGTGAAGTTGTTGTTTATCTTGCCAGTTTTATTTCCTTAAAGAATTTTAGGATTCTGTATGACACTTCTGAAGAATAATGCTGGTGCTGGCAGAGTGGAGGCTGGAAGCAGGAAGGCCAGTGAGGCCGTGTGGGAGCCAGGAGCCAGGCAGGAGGAGCCTGGGGTCCCTCAACGATCACCTGTCCTGGGATTTGCTGGAAGCCACAGATCTGAACCATCCTTGGACTCCAGCAAGGTGCCAGGAAAACACTTGGAGCTTTGCTTCAACTGTTCCTGAAGCTCCCCCAAGGATCTTGCCCCAGAAAAACTGGTTTCTATAAGCTATAAAGTAATGCTCAAAATTCTCCAAGCCAGGCTTCAGCAATACGTGAACCACGAACTTCCAGATGTTCAAGCGGGTTTTAGAAAAGGCAGAGGAACCAGAGATCAAATTGCCAACATCTGCTGGATCATGGAAAAAGCAAGAGAGTTCCAGAAAAACATCTATTTCTGCTTGATTGACTATGCCAAAGACTTTGACTGTGTGGATCACAATAAACTGTGGAAAATTCTGAAAGAGATGGGAATATCAGACCACCTGACCTGCTTCTTGAGAAATCTGTATGCAGGTCAGGAAGTACCAGTTAGAACTGGACATGAAACAACAGACTGGTTCCAAATAGGAAAAGGAGTACATCAAGGCTGTATATTGTCACCCTGCTTATTTAACTTATATGTGGAGTACATCATGAGAAACGCTGGGGTGGAAGAAGCACAAGCTGGAATCAAGATTGCTGGGAGAAATATCAATAACCTCAGATATGCAGATGACACCACCCTTATGGCAGAAAGTGAAGAGGAACTAAAAAGCCTCTTGATGAAAGTGAAAGAGGAGAGTGAAAAAGTTGGCTTAAAGCTCAACATTCAGAAAACGAAGATCATGGCATGTGGTCCCATCACTTCATGGGAAATAGATGGGGAAACAGTGGAAACAGTGTCAGACTTTATTTTGGGGGGGCTCCAAAATCACTGCAGATGGTGATTGCAGCCATGAAATTAAAAGACGCTACTCCTTGGAAGGAAAGTTATGACCAACCTAGATAGCATATTCAAAAGCAGAGACATTACTTTGCCAATGAAGGTCCGTCTAGTCAAGGCTATGGTTTTTCCTGTGGTCATGTATGGATGTGAGAGCTGGACTGTGAAGAAAGCTGAGCACCGAAGAACTGATGCTTTTGAACTGTGGTGTTGGAGAAGACTCCTGAGAGTCCCTTGGACTGCAAGGAGATCCAACCAGTGCATTCTAAAGGAGATCAGTCCTGGGTGTTCATTGGAAGGACTGATGCTAAAGCTGAAGCTCCAGTACTTTGGCCACCTCATGCGATGAGTTGACTCATTGGAAAAGACCCTGATGCTGGGAGGGATTGAGGGCAGGAGGAGGAGGGGACAACAGAGGATAAGATGGCTAGATGGCATCACCGACTCGATGGACATGAGTTTGAGTAAACTCCGGGAGTTGGTGATGGACAGGGAGGCCTGGCGTGCTGCAGTTCATGGTGTCGCGAAGAGTCAGACACGACTGAGCGACTGAACTGAGTGACTGATCTGGTAAGTTGTACCAACTGTTAAGTTTCCCATTAAGGGTGATGAGACAGTTTGGAAGCCACTAGCTAACTTTTTAAAAGTCTGAGCAAAACTCTAGAAGAATAATAATCCTATAGGCATATTAGAGTGTATCTTTGTCTGCATTTATTATGAAAGAACATAGCCTTTTAAATCAGATTTATTGAGATGTCGTTGACTTAATTGTAAGTATTTGAGATGTACAAGCTGATGTTTTGATGATGTTTTGCATACAGCATGTATACATCATAAAATGATCTCTTTCTTCAAGCTAATTAACATATCTGGCACCTCACAGGGTGACTTTCTGTGTGTACAGAAGAATATAGGCTTCTGACCAAAAAAGGAGAGCAAGTTGAGGGAACCCTGACGTGACCTGTACTCCCCAAAATATGCCAAGAAAGTCTGCAATGAAATATTGAGAGTCGAGTTAGTAGGCTTATTACTCTTATCTAGGTCCTCTTTTTTTTTTTTAAATGTAGTCTGTTCTGTCTCTCTCTCTCTCTCACACACACACACACACCAGAAATAGGAGGCGTCTTGGGTGCACCTATTGGGCATATCTTTGCAACCTAATCCTAACAATACTAATCTAGTTACCTGAGAGCAGGAAAAAGAATAAATGTTACAACAGATTAGAATTTCTCTTCTCTTGATATGTTGAATTGGGAACCAAATTAGTGAAAACCAGTTGGAATAAAGTCAGTTTCTCAAAAGGGCTATGCAAGTCTTTGTGAAAAAGTACACCGAGATGTTATTTGGGATAAACGCAAGGTAGTGAACCTTGCAGGGTGTGGAAGAAGATATGTTTATTATAATCTCTTTTAACTAGAAAGACAGAAGGAGCTGAGGCACTTATTGTGTGCCCACTGAATGCTCAGCGTTGCATCTTGTGTTCACAGGTGCGATCCTCTATTTCAAAACTATCGGTCAACCTTCTCGAACCCCTTTGAGGAAGATGCTATGATTCCTGTTTGAAAGTCAGAGAGAGACTCTCAGAAGAATGAGGACCCACGTGGGCAAGAACGAGGAGCTGGAATCCCCATAACACGTGACTCTAAGTCCTGCGGTGAGAAATTCAGACAACAGTGAACATGCGTCAAGGCTGAGCACAGATGTTAGTTCAGAATGGGGACCCTCGGTGCAGACACAACTGGGTTCAGATTGATTTACAAGCTCTAAAACATGGGATAGTCACTTAGTCTCTCAAACACTCGTTTTCTTCATGTTCAAAATGGAACTGAGGTTTATTTTAAGGATTAGTAAACATGCATGCAAAACAGTGCCTAACAGAGTAAGTGCCTTTATTAAGATAAATGTGTGAAGCTTATCATGACTTCACTGTCACCATCATTTTGAGGATTTTTTCCCTCCTGCTATATAAGCTGCATTTTACTGCACTGGCCTCTGAGATTTCTGATTTAAGTCTTGGTTCCACCGAAACGGTAATAAAGAGGCTGTGCTGGGCCCAAGAATGTCATAAAAAGAAATTGTGTCTGTCCCTTACGGTTTTGTGACATGTCTGATAACTCAGACTTGTTTCTATTCAAAGCTATCTGAGTTGAATATTTTCACAGATTTTATTTTAGTGTGCCTGCCAGTAACTTCTGGTGCTGTTCTATTTAGTCAAAAAGGCAAAGAAAAAATAAACCAAGGGACAAAACAACAAATATTTATGCCTCCTTGGCTAAAAGTTCAATAGAAGTAGCTTAAACAAATACTTTTCTTTTTTTTGTATTGATAAGCTTAAACTTGTATTTTGAATAAGATCACTACAAAGTTATGTTAGTACCTATGTTCAATTTACCATGCATATTTCATTTCAAAACAGAAACTAGGTTTTGCCCACGCTCTTGTACGCCTTGATGGTTCAGACAGTAAAGAATTCACCTACAATGCAGGAAACGTGGGTTCCATCTCTGGGTCAAAAAGAGCCCCTGGAGAAGGACATGGCAACCCACTCCAGTGTTCTTGCCTGGAGAATTCCACGGACAGAGGAGCCTGGAGGGCTACAGTCCATGGGATTGCAGAGTTGAACACAATTGAGGACAGCACACAGCTACAGCTATACGATTTACATCAAATTGAATCGAGTGACTCTTGGAAAGGAGTTTGAAATCTCAGGTTCCACTGTTTCCCCCAGATTCCTTCATACTCATCAGTACTCAAGAAGGACCAGGGTGGAGACGGGGTGTGGCCCACACAGCGCCGCACAGGTCCCTGCCCCCAGAAAGCCTCAGTGAGCCATCAGAGTGGAGGCCGTGCCCTCAGCCTGAGCCCGTCGGACCCGTATTGTTTCCATCTCAGTTTAAAGTTGTGCCCCTGCCTCTGGTGGGTCCTAGGGAGTTGCCCCCTGCTCCCACCTGCCACGCATCTCCTCCCGGAACCAGCCCGGTGGTCTCACATTCACAATGGACAGACCACCCCTCCAGACATTCAGCGGCACCTCGACCATAACACAGGCTTCTACGCACGGTGCTCGGATCACATGATGCCCGTTACCACGCGTGTTACCTGTGCTGACTCCTCCCGTGTGGGGAGGCAGGGTGTCCTAGTGTACTTGCACATCAGTGCTGGAGCTCACTTTCAGTCACATCTCAGGGGCTCTGAGGGGTTGGGAGGGCAGAGGCTGAGGAGCAGGGAGGGCGGCAGAGGAAGGGAACTGGCGATGGAGCGTCTGTGGCCCCTCAGGCTGAGCCGGAGCGCAGGTGACAGCCGTCGGGGCGAGGGTCCCCTGGGGCCCATCCGACTCTGGCTCAGGAGGAGCTGGCCCCACATGTGCCACCGCGGGTCTGGTCACAGCACACGCAATAGGGGAGGCTGTTCCTGGGGTCTCTGCCGGCAGCTGCAGGGCTGAACCTGAAAAGAATGAATAAATGGTTGTGCCTCTCAATACAGTGAAAGTGCAAGTCGCTCAGTCATGTCTGACTCTTTGCGACCCTGTGGACTATACAGCGGAGAAGGCAATGGCATCCCACTCCAGTACTCTTGCCTGGAAAATCCCATGGGCGAAGGAGCCTGGTAGGCTGCAGTCCATGGGGTTGCCAGGAGTCGGATATGACTACGCCACTTCACTTTCACTTTTCACTTTCATGCATTGGAGAAGGAAATGGCAACCCACTCCAGTGTTCTTGCCTGGAGAATCCCAGGGACGGGGGAGCCTGGTGGGCTGCCGTCTATGGGGTCGCACAGAGTCGGACACGATTGAAATGACTTAGCAGTAGCAGGACTATACAGTCCATGGAAATTTCCAGGCCAAATACTGGAGTGAGTAGCCTTTCCCTGCTCCAGGGGATCGAACCCAGGTCACCTTCATTGCAGGCATATTCTTTACCAGCTGAGCCACACGGGAAAGCCCAAGAATACTCAAGTGGGTAGCCTATCCCTTCTCCAGGGGATCTTCCTGACCCAGGAATCGAACCGGGGTATCCTGCATTGCAGGTGGATTCTTTACCAACTGAGCTATGAGGGAAGCCCGTGTCTCTCAATAAGGAAATAATTGAAACTCGTTGGTAAGGCTCTTGCAAAATGTGACTTCTTTGCACACCGTCTGTTTACACCTGTGCTCATGTTGGCACATGTTGCTGTCAGAGCCCTCTAGGCTCCACCAGACAGCACAGTGAGGCTGTTCACGCAGGGCAGGTTCTCTGCAGCAGCACCAGCAGCGTCTCATTTCCACCCCTCACTGCTTCCCCCCGTGGGCTTATCTTATCACCTGTAAGCTGTGCCCCTATCACAGTGATCAGAAATAAATGTGAGCAGTGTCAGAGTCTGGTTGAAATGGAATTTGCCTGTGCCTAGAGCACTCATTGTTTATAAAAATAAATTTATTTATTTTAATTGGAGGTTAATTTCTTTACAGTATTGTGGTGGTTTTTGCCATACATTGACATGAATCAGCCCTGGGTGTACATGTGTCCCCCATCCCGAACCCCCCTACCACCTCCCTTCCCATCCCATCCCTCAGAGTCATCCCAGTGCATGGGCCCTGAGCGCCCTGTCTCATGCATTGAACCTGGACTGGCGATCTAGTTCATATGTGGCAATATACATGTTTCCATGCTGCTCTGTCACTTTTGACAGGCTTTCTGGGGCCCCCGGGGCCGTGCACCGTGTCCAGCTGTGGGTGCAGCAGGTCTGTGGACAGTATCCCACAGGTGCAGCCACGAGGCGGGCGAGGTGCTGATGGCCGAGGCCGGGGAGGGTTAAGAAAGGCCTCCCAGAGAGACACGCGAGGGTGAGTCCCAGATCACAGGAGAGTCAGGACAGAGGCCACAGGAGGTAACGGAAACACTGGTCCCCGTGGGGGGTGGGGAGAGCAGCAAGGAGACTGCCTGGCTGGGGCTGGTGCGTTTAGGGAGAGGCGGGGTGACCCTCGGTCAGAAATAGGGAGGCAGGCAGTGCCCACAGGGTGCAGGGTTTCTAAGCTGAGTGAGGATGGGCTTCTCCATCCTATGAGTGGCAGTGGGGCCTGAATTGCCTCCTCTCTTTAGAAAGCCCGCAGGAACCTGGGCGACCAACCCTTTTCACTCTTTGTGCCATCTTCCATCTTCTAATAAACACCATTCTCTGGCGATTCTAACCTCCTATAAAATATAGACTATATTTTACTAGGTGCCTAGGTATTCGTGAAGGTTTCGTGAGTAGTTTCTGTGTCAGGAAACTCATCAGCTATACTTTAATTTATGTCGACCTTAGAAGAATTAACCAATAAAGTGGTTTAAGACCTTTGAGGGGAAATATTAATATAATGCCATCTGATGTATTCAGCAGAGATGGTACATCTCAGAACAGTACACTTTCTGTCTACTTGCTCTAGCAAGCAGCATTTAAAGTTGAGTGTTAATTGTTTGGCTTAAAAGTGTAATTTATTTTTCACTGCTGAATTAGCAATACTTAGGCATATTATGCATGCTTTAGTAAAGAGAGCAGATTAGCTAAGCTTTAGCACATGAATCTGAGAGGTTTGTGTTTGAAATTGAATGTGAACGCAGAAGTGAGCCAACCTGTAACAAAGATGGGGCTTGTCATTACATAAATTAAGCATCTGTTTTGTGCTTTGCTGAAATTATTGAGTTTTATTCATAAAATATTTACACGCTGTATTTAATAGCTGTTATTGCTCAGTGCCAACAGAATGAATTTTCTAATCTCAGGAAGCAAATGTGTCCCCAACTTGCTCAGTGTAACCCTCAATGTCCATATGTTCAATTTATTTTTGAATGGTTCATGAACATGGAGACATTTTCTTTTTTTTTTTTTTATGCTGTGATTTAGGGATCAGTACAGCTGTAAACGGAAAGTTAGATGCATTTTTAAATATATTTATTAATTTTTAGTAGAAGAGTTAAAGGAAAAGTTACTTGTGAAATCTGCAGCATCTTTTCACAACTTTCAGGGATTCCATGAACCTCCAGGAATTATATACTCTGTTGTACATTAAAAATGCTTAAGCACATTTGAAAAACTTTAGAGGGCAAAGTACTTAAGAATTTCTTCAAATTATTTGTTGTTTTATTAGTTTAGGTTTCCACATAGGGAGAGCAATACAGTAACGAAGGCTGACCATAACGAGGAGCTCACGTTGGCCTTCACTGGGTGAACCCCACCTTCATCTCCACATGCGATTTCTCAGGGGTGCTGTGGGGGAAGGGAGAAGGGGCTGCCCCAACTCCTCAGAAATCATAGCGAATACTCACTGTAGAATATCCTATGATTTTATTTATAGCTTTATTCCACTCTAGGAATGTCTGTGTAAAAAAATACATAAACTTTAATAACACAACTGATACTACATGTAAAAATGACTATAAATTCACAAGGTGGAACATACTCCTGGCTGAGTGATTACTAAAGGAGATGAAATGGCATTTGAATTGTTTGTTTGTTTGTTTTTTAAGGGGCTGTCAAACTTTGAACACCTAGGATATTTTAAGCAGAAAGGCTGAAAATATTGCCAAATGATTCTGGAATCGGGCTCTGGAAGGCAACCATTTTAATTCTGATTCATACACAGATTGTGCAAGCTTGGTAAGTTACACAACCTTTCTAAACCTTGATTTATTCATCTGTACAATGGGAATCTTTATAATGATCTTAGAGAGTTGCTGTGGGTAAAGGATAACTTGGACTTCAGTGTCTAATGAGAAGTCTCGGGAATATTCGTAATTTGTTAAGGGCGGCAGTGAGGAGATACCCCTCATCCAAGGTAAGGAGCAATGGCTGCGCTTTGCTGGAGCAGCCATGAGAGATACCCCATGCTCAAGGTAAGAGAAACCCAAGTAAGATTGCAAGAGGGCATCAGAGGGCAAACACACTGAAACCATACTCACAGAAAACTAGTCAATCTAATCACACTAGGACCACAGCCTTGTCTAACTCAATGAAACTAAGCCATGCCCATGGGGCAACCCAAGATGGGCAGGTCATGGTGGAGAGATCTGACAGAATGTGGTCCACTGGAGAAGGGAATGGTAAACCGCTTCAGTATTCTTGCCTTGAGAACCCCACGAACAGTATGAAAAGGCAAAATGATAGGATACTGAAAGAGAAACTCCCCAGGTCAGTAGGTGCCCAATATGCTACTGGAGATCAGTGGAGAAATAACTCCAGAAAGAATGAAGGGATGGAGCCAAAGCAAAAAGAATACCCAGCTGTGGATGTGACTGGTGATAGAAGCAAGGTCCGATGCTGTAAAGAGCAATATTGCATAGGAACCTGGAATGTCAGGTCCATGAATCAAGGCAAATTGAAAGTGGTCAAACAAGAGATGGTGAGAGTGAATGTTGACATTCTAGGAATCAGCAAACTGAAATGGACTGGAATGGGTGAATTTAACTCAGATGACCATTATATCTACTACTGCGGGCAGGAATCCCTCAGAAGAAATGGAGTATCCATCATGGTCAACAAAAGAGTCCGAAATGCAGTACTTGGATGCAATCTCAAAAACGACAGAATGATCTCTGTTCGTTTCCAAGGCAAACCATTCAATATCACAGTAATCCAAGTCTATGCCCCAACCAGTAATACTGAAGAAGCTGAACTGTTCTGTGAAGACCTATAAGACCTTTTAGAACTAACACCCCCCAAAAATGTCCTTTTCATTATAGGGGACTGGAATGCAAAAGTAGAAAGTCAAGAAACACCTGGAGTAACAGGCAAATTTGGCCTTGGAATACGGAATGAAGCAGGGCAAAGACTAATAGAGTTTTGCCAAGAAAATGCACTGGTCATAACAAACACCCTCTTCCAACAACACAAGAGAAGACTCTATACATGGACATCACCAGATGGTCAACACTGAAATCAGATTGATTATATTCTTTGCAGCCAAAGATGGAAAAGCTCTATACAGTCAGCAAAATCAAGACCAGGAGCTGACTGTGGCTTATATCATGAACTCCTTATTGCCAAATTCAGACTTAAATTGAAGAAAGTAGGGAAAACCACTAGACCATTCAGATATGACCTAAATCATTTCCCTTATGATTAAACAGTGGAAGTGAGAAATAGATTTAAGGGACTAGATCTGATAGAGTGCCTGATGAGCTCTGGAATGAGGTTCGTGACATTGTACAGGAGACAGGGATCAAGACCATCCCCGTGGAAAAGAAATGCAAAAAAGCAAAATGGCTGTCTGTGGGAGGCCTTACAAATAGCTGTGAAAAGAAGAGAAGCGAAAAACAAAGGAGAAAAGGAAAGATATAAACATCTGAATGCAGAGTTCCAAAGAATAGCAAGAAGAGATAAGAAAGCCTTCTTCAGCGATCAATGCAAAGAAATAGAGGAAAACAACAGAATGGGAAAGACTAGAGATCTCTTCAAGAAAATCAGAGATACCAAAGGAATATTTCATGCAAAGATGGGCTCGATAAAGGACAGAAATGGTATGGACCTAAAGAAGCAGAAGATATTAAGAAGAGGTGGCAAGAATACACAGAAGAACTGTACAAAAAAGATCTTCACGACCCAGATAATCACGATGGTGTGATCACTCACCTAGAGCCAGACATCCTGGAATGTGAAGTCAAGTGGGCCTTAGAAAGCATCACTATGAACAAAGCTAGTGGAGGTGATAGAATTCCAGTTGAGCTATTCCAAATCCTGAAAGATGATGCTGTGAAAGTGCTGCACTCAATATGCCAGCACATTTGGAAAACTCAGCAGTGGCCACAGAACTGGAAAAGGACAGTTTTCATTCCAATCCCAAAGAAAGGCAATGCCAAAGAATGCTCAAACTACCACACAATTGCACTCATCTCACACGCTAGTAAAGTAATGCTCAAAATTCTTCAAGCCAGGCTTCAGCAATAAGTGAACCATGAACTTCCAGATGTTCAAGCTGGTTTTAGAAAAGGCAGAGGAACCAGAGATCAAATTGCCAACATCCGCTGGATCATCAAAAAAGCAAGAGAATTCCAGAAAAACATCTATTTCTGCTGTATTGACTATGCCAAAGACTTTGACTGTGTGGATCACAATAAACTGTGGAAAATTCTGAAAGAGATGGGAATACCAGACCACCTGACCTGCCTCTTGAGAAATTTGTATGCAGGTCAAGAAGCAACAGTTAGAACTGGACATGAAACAACAGACTGGTTCCAAATAGGAAAAGGAGTTCATCAAGGCTGTATATTGTCACCCTGCTTATTTAACTTATATGCAGAGTACATCATGAGAAACGCTGGGCTGGAAGAAACACAAGCTGGAATCAAGATTGCCGGGAGAAATATCAATAACTTCAGATATGCAGATGACACCACCCTTATGGCAGAAAGTGAAGAGGAACTCAAAAGCCTCTTGATGAAAGTGAAAGAGGAGAGTGAAAAAGTTGGGTTAAAGCTCAACATTCAGAAAATGAAGATCATGGCATCTGGTCCCATCACTTCATGGGAAATAGATGGGGAAACAGTGGAAACAGTGTCAGACTTTATTTTGGGGGGGCTCCAAAATCACTGCAGATGGTGATTGCAGCCATGAAATTATAAGACACTTTCTCCTTGGAAGGAAAGTTATGACCAACCTAGATAGCATATTCAAAAGCAGAGACATTACTTTGCCAACAAAGGTTCGTCTAGTCAAGGCTATGGTTTTTCCTGTGGTCATGTATGGATGTGAGAGTTGGACTGTGAAGAAGGCTGAGCGCTGAAGAATCGATGCTTTTGAACTGTGGTGTTGGACAAGACTCTTGAGAGTCCCTTGGACTGCAAGGAGATCCAACCAGTCCATTTTGAAGGAGATCATCCCTGGGATTTCTTTGGAAGGAATGATGCTAAAGCTGAAACTCCAGTACTTTGGGCACCTCATGAGAAGAGTTGACTCATTGGAAAAAACTCTGATGCTGGGAGGGATTGGGGCAAGAGAAGAAGGGGACGACAGAGGATGAGATGGCTGGATGGCATCACTGAGTCGATGGACCTGAGTCTCAGTGAACTCCGGGAGTTTGTGATGGACAGGGAGGCCTGGTGTGCTGAGATTCATGGGGTCGCAAAGAGTTGGACACGACTGAGCGACTGATCTGATCTGATCTGATCTGACACAATAATGGCAAGCTTGATAAAATTCACAGATACAAACACATTCATGGGCTTCCCTGGTGGATCCGTGGTAAAGAATATAGCCGTCAATGCAGGAGATGCAGGAGACACGGGTTTGATCTCTGGTTTGGGAAGATCCCCTGGAGAAGGAAATGGCAACCTACTCTAATACTGCTGCCTGAGAAATCCCACAGAAGGAGGGGCCTGGTGGGCTACAGTCCTTGGGGTTGCAAAGAGTCAGACACTACTTAGCGACTAAAAACCAAGAAACACACACATAAACACCAAAGTCTGTCTCACCTCAATTTTTGTAGAAAGTATCTTCTGAAAAATATATAAAATCAATACCAAGCCACTCATGCCCTAAACACAACTTCTGTCCCCCTCCTGTCCATCTAGTCGTCTCCATGTCAGTGGAAACTTGGGCAAGAGACGGGGACTAAACACAAGGCTCAGTGTGGTCAGGGGTCTTAGATCAAGAGAAGCATCAGAGGCCGGGGGATGGGATGTGGACCAGCTTTGAGGGAATAGACACTCGTTTCTTCTTCATACAATAAATGGCAAACTGCCTGTAATTCTCCAAATACTAAAGATAATTCTGGAGATAAGTGGGTTTTATCAGATTAACTCCTTTGCCAGCCATAGTTATAAACTCTGGACAAATTATGTACAAAATCAACTATTTAAAGGCTCTTAAGTGTTACCCAAAACAGCAGAAACTGAAGAAAACTGTAGCATTGAAAGAAGAGAACCACAGAAAGGAGATCCATGATTTTCTGTCTTCCCTGTGGGACACACACCAGGTTTTCTAGTTCCTGGAGGATAGAGTCCAAGCAGGAGACTGCACTTTAGAGCTAAGAGTTGGAAGTTACATTTGAGGGAATCCAGGGCTGCTGATCTGAAGAGGAGGAATCCCAGCAAGGAGGAAGAAGCCAGCCCCTAACTCTGAGTGCAGACTTCCCTCAAGTCCCTGCCGACTTCTGAACCACACAGGCAAGGGATAAAATCTTCATGGTTTTGTGTTAAAGTATCCTCCAGGTGGCTCAAAAGTCAGGGGAAATCTTTAGGAGCTGATTGTCAGAGTGAGCCAGAGCTTCAGCCCTGGCCAAATTTTAGGAATCTGCTAAATATTTCAGATTTTCCATTAGATCCCAAAGAGAGTTAAGGCCTATGAGTAAGATCGTGCTCTGGGACTGAGATGCTAAGATGTTAAGACGAAGAGGTAAATCAAAATAGACCTACCGGAATAAACTGCAAAAACAACCCACTTGCAAGTGATAAGAGATCCACTGATAATTTAATTGCTTGCTAGAAAAACAACAATTTTTAGAGAAAGACAACAGTCTAGAGTCCTTGCAAAGTATCATTTGCAATACCTACTACACAATGAAAACAAACAAACTAATTAACTAAACTAAACAAACACATCGAAACATGAAATTCATAGTGAAGGGGAAAGGCAGTCAATATTTACAGACCTATAAATCTCCCAGATTTTGGAATTGATGAATAACAACCCTAAAATACCTATGCTAGATTTATTAAGGAGACTACATAAAAAGTGAGTAAAAGGATAAAATAAGTGTAATAGTGGAGAATTTAAGAAGAGATATGAGAACTATAAAAATTATAAATTGGAAAACAGGAAATGCTATAAGTGAAAAATATAATGCCTGAAATACAAAATTCTTTAGATGGATTGGAGAAGGCAATGGCACCCTACTCCAGTACTCTCGCCTGGAAAATCCCATGGATGGAGGAGCCTGGTGGGCTACAGTCTATGGGGTCGCTAAGAGTCGGACACGACTGAGTGACTTCACTTTCACTTTAGATGGATCAACAGAAGGTGAAACACAGCTGAAGGATGAATCAGTGAACTTGAAGACAGATGAGTGGAAAGTACCCAACCCAACCTCAGGGAGAAAACAGGCTAACCGAAAAACAATGACAACAATGACAAAACCCTAGAGCTTATTGACCTTGGGGACGGCCAGAATGCAGGAAACGCTTTCAAATCATGAAAAACAACACCGCCAACTTAGAATCTAATGTCTACCAAACACGTATTTCACATATTCAGCAAAACTGAGACCTTTTCATATATGCAAACTTAAAGACTTTGTTGTCAGCAGTCCTAAAATGTAAGAAGTACTTCAGAAAATTCTTCCATCAGAAGCAAAACAATGTCATGTTAAAATAAGGAGTTACAAGAATGATTGTATATTATAAACTAGATGTTATAAACATATGTGTAAATATAAAGAAATGTTTTCTTAAGTCTTTCTTTCCTTTTAAATGTCATTAAAAGTAAAGTGATTCCTTAAAGCAAATAATGGCAACCCGCTCCGGTTTTCTTGCCTGGAGAACCCCATGGACAGAGGAGCCTGGCGAGCTACAGTCCATGGGGTTGCAAAGAGTCAGACATGACTGAGCAACTAACACACAAAGCAAATAATACAAACTAAAAGAATATAGTGTGAAGCCTGTAACAAATGTAAAGTTGAGATGTATCACAATGCTGTGTGTATCACAAAAGGTGGCCATGTTGTAAGACTCTTACATCAAGTGTGTGCTGGGTCATTTGGCAGTGACCATGGCAAGCAAGCTTCATCCCCAAAGCAACCACTTAAAAAAAGGACAAAAATAGCTAAAACAAAATTCAGTACTAAAAAGTACTTGATTATCTGAAAAGAAGGCAGAAAAGGAACAAAGAACCAGGAAGCAAAAGAAAACAAATACGAAGTTGTTAAGATTAAATCCAATCCAACCAAGTATCACACTAAATGTTAACAAACTGGGTACTAGAGTTAAAGGAAGTGATTGTCAGAATAGGAAAGAAAGCAAGACCAAACTCTGTGTTATTTGTAGGAGGCACACTTTAAGAGGCAGAGAAGCCAAGAGTGAAAATATGGAGAGTTTTACTCTGTAGACACTTAGTATAATGAAACTGGGATAGCTGTATATATCCAGGTAGAAAGGGTGTCAAGAAAATATATTTATTTTTAAAGATAAAACCTGACTACACCAAGAAGATATAATAAGATAACATCAGTGCTTCAAACATTTGAAGCAAAATAGAATTAAATGAAGAAGTAGACAAATCCTCAGTTACAGTTGAAGATTTTAATACTTCTTTCTTCATAATTAAAACAAGTAAACAGACAAAATCATTAAGCATATAGATGACATCACTGTGAACAACTTGGCCTAATTGATGTAAGTAGACTCCAACACAGCAATGGCAAGAACATAATATTTTCAAGTGAATAGAACATATACTGATATAGACCATATATGATGACATAAAGCAAATCTCAATAAATGTAAAGGGATTGAAAGCATACAGTCTGACCTTAACAGAATTATAGTAGAAAACAAGAATGAAATATTTTTAAAATAACCATTTGAAAATTAAGCAAGAAACTAAGAAATATAAAAATTCAACAAAATCTCAAGCAATTAGGACATATTTTGAGCTAAATAATAATGGAAAACAGTGTAGCCAAATTTGCCATATCAATAGCAATTTATAAAGGAAAGTTAATCTTTCCAAAGATTTCTATTATAAAGAATAGGTTTAAAATCTAAGATGTATCATCAGGAGTCATAACAGACAGAGAAATTAAACAACAACTACAAAATGCTAAAGAAAGAATGCAATAGCAGAATATACGGGATATGCGTGCTTAGCTGTTTAGTCATGTCCCGCTCTGTGACCCCATGGACTGCAGCGCGCCAGGGTCCTCTGTCTATGGGGATTCTCCAGGCAAGAATACTGGAGTGCGTTGTCATGCCCTCCTCCAGGGGATCTTCCTGACCCAGGGATCAAACCCAGGCCTCCAGCATTGCAGGTGGATTCTTTCCCAGCTGAGCCACCATGGAATCCCACACAGAATATAATGAAGTAGAAAATAAAAATGGAGAAAAATAATAAAGGCAAAAGTTGTTTTTGAAAAAAAAAATGAAAACTGATAAAACTTTAGCTAGACTAGTGAAGAAAAATGAGATTACACATTTCTCAAACTGTGTTCATCAAACCCTGGGTTTGCAAGAAGTTAACATATTTTTCCTGAATAAAATGGCCAGTTAACTCAGAAATGCTGTTTAAATAATAAGATTTCTCTACCCTAGGTCCTCAGAGCATCCCTTGTTTTGAAAAAGGGCCTGTGTCCGATCACCCCACAGACAGAAGATCCCTTTGATTTGAACGTAATAGGCATCCTTCTGCGGAAGATCTTCTGGTATTTATGGGACCAAAGTTAGGGGAACAGGGTTGTGCTATTTCTCTGTAGTTGGGTTAGTGGATGAGTTACGGTGTCCTTAACAGAGAGAAGGAAGCATCAAAGTGACCACCCCTTTTAAAACATTTTTATTGAAATATAGTAGTTGATTTACAACATGTGCCGGTTTCAGGTCCACGGTAAGACACTGAGTCTCTGTGCTACACAGCAGATCGCTGCTTATTTTATATATAGTGGTATGTATGTCTGTTAATCACAAACTTCCAATTTACGGCCCCCACTTCCCCTTTGGTAACTATAAGTTAGTTTTCTGTGTCTGCGAATCTATTTCTGTCTTGTAAAGAAGCTCATCTGTGTCTTTTTTTAGCTTCATCACATATAAGTGATATCATATGATATTCGTCTTTGTCTGACTTGTTTCTCTTAGTCTGATCATCTTGTGGCTGCTCTTTTAAACAACTTACTCCAGTATTGCTGGTGTTGGACAGAAGATGCGGCTCCCGAGATGGGCCCGAGTGTTGAAGGTGGCTTTGCCCTCTATTAGCTCATGCCAGGGGAACCCTCTGAGGCTCCCACGGGGTCCAGGTGGCCCCTTGTGATGGTGCCAACTGGAGATCCATGCATCTTATGGAAGTAGCTAAACTCAGCTACTTGGGCACCTGAGCCACCGCCAGTTTGCCTCTGCCTTTCTGGGGCACCGAGTCAGCTCAGGGATCCACACCCGCATTCGTGACCGCTGGAGCTTGGAAGGACCTGGGAGTGTTTTCCACCTGAAATGCGCAGCAGCTCCACAGAAGAGCGCGGGTGCTGCACTCACATTTTTGCTCGCGCACGCGCTCATCTGCCCCTGGAGGCACCCCCTTTATTGCTGCTTCCCGCACAGAACTGCGGGTTCATTCGCATTACCTTTTATTTAAGCTGTGCCTTATGACATAAGATCAGATCGAGCTTTTTCTCCCCTAGAACACCTCCTGTATTCTGCATTTGAGAATCTTCATTTTAAGACTTAATTCAGCAATTTTATTTGGAATTCATATACCCTTTGTTTCTCTACAGCTGTCTCTGTTCCCCCTGCTGGGGAGGAAACCTGGGCTTATTATTGCTGGGGAGGATGTTTCAGGCTCTCACACACAGACGCGCCGGTGTGCTTTTGTCAACAGAAGTGAAACTTTCCAGACGTCATACATATTTTTTATTAGTTTTCTTTCCCCACGTGTGATCTTCAGACTCCAAGCTAATAGTCACCGATTTCACGTCCTCATTTTAAATTATTCGTCATGCTGGGCAAGCAGGAAAGGAACTGCTTTTAGGGCCATGTGAGAATTCCTCAGATTTTAGATTCTGAAAAATGACCATGGCTACTAGATCACAGTAAGTCATTTCCACCAGAAAGCAATTGATGGGGTGAAGTGTTGGGAAGGAACTCCTAAAAAAGCACTGGATTGTTTCTGGATAAAAAGAACTCTAGTCTCTTTAATTTTAAATTAAATTTTTGATGATTTTTATTGTTTTAATAAATTGAACATAAACTCTCAAATTAGTTTCCCTAAATCCTTAAGGTCTATTTCAATCACAGTTTATTTTAAAAAATAAATAAAAAGCAATACCCTGTATTTGAATTATCTTCTTGAAAGATGTATTACACTCCTAAGATTTCGGCAGCTGAACAAAATTGTTATTGGGAGGGACGTGTTATGAATGAGATTTCAGAATAATTCTCAAGGTTCTATGACATTGTGTATCCGGTGGAACAGAACCACTAAAGATGGATGTTTTTACTCCTTGATTCATTCATTTATTCATCATTTTATTCTTTCATTGAAAAGAATGTATTTGAATTTGTGTTTTAAAACTTGCTATGGACCTGGCATAATGGGGAAAAAAAGATGTGGAAACAAACACTTCTCAGAATTCCGGGGTGATTGGGAGGGTTCTAGATACTAAATGCTCGCTGACTTTTCTAATCTGATAACAGTGGGCCTCTGGGGGGTGGTCCGGGAACCTTCACCTTCACCTCCTTGTCCTCCCTTTAAGCTGCAGACACCACCCCACCTGCGGTGGCCTTGGTGGTGTGTCCACGTGGCCCCTCCAAGTGGCTACCCAGCCACCGGGATGGGAGCCAGCAGGAAGCAGGGGTGCTGGGTGTGTGTCTGCAGCCTCAGGCTCACACTCCAGCCACCTGCCGGGAGGAGGACGGTCCTGGGATCCACCGGGCCCAGGAAGAGAAGTGCATCCCAGGGTCCAGACCCAGGAGCTGGGAGGCGGCCGGAGGCAGAGGGCGGGCTGCGCAGATGCTAAGAAGGGAGAGGGGTGGTCGTCTCCTGCGTCACGGGTCACACACGACACGCCTGACGTCGCTCAGCCTAGGGTCACCGAGGCTGCTGTCATCTGTGCCGGGAGATAAAAGGAGATGCAACAAATGATAACAATATAAGTGAACGTGACTTAGGGGCTGAAGGTGTCCCAAGCTCTGTTCTAAGCTGACCTAGAGCCTGAATCAGCCCTGGCACGGAAGTGAAGCCTCCTGTCACTGAGGCCGAAGGCAGGCGCCGTGGCAGCCCGGAGCCACATGGCCGGTGGGGCCGGAGCGGGACATTCAGAGCCCGAGCCGCGCCTGCACCGCTGGCGGGCGCCGGTCCCCGTGCCTGCAGAGGGCCTGTCCCTACTCCCGGGTGGGCTGTATCAGCATGGCGGTGGAGCTAAGTCACCAGCATGGACAGCGTTACCACTCTCAGCATCTCCGATGTGGCCGTGCCCGTGGGTGCATGAGCTTATATCTGCTTCAGTTTATCTCCCTAGAAAGAGACTGCCCTCCTCAGCTGGCATGAAAAGGAGCAAGTCCTTTATTGCTGCCAAGACATGTTACTTTCTGAGCCATATCTGTCCTGCTTCTTTGTCCAGTTGTGGTTATATTTCTCAGACATCGTTAATGGAATATATCTGTGGATGTGGATCGATCCATTTGAAATGTTTGTATTTGCCTTTGATGTACTATTATTTATGTTGGTGACTGCCAGGTAGTTATCTAAAGATGGTACAAATGCCCCTAAGTCCAGGCTCTATGTATCTTGCTGTGACATCTGTATCCAAACGTCCAGAACGCAAGGAGCAATCCCGACAAGTAGCTGCAAACGCGGACATCACCCGCTGTGCCTCAAGGGTACTTTTATTCATGGTCTTTTGGCTCCTCTGCCTAATTGCTCTCACACTGCCCTTCGTGTGCTCCTGTGGCCACAGCCTGGCAACACCGCCTGCCCCTTCCATTTTGCGTCTGGACCTTCTCTCCGCAATGCGGCCCCGGTTCTGTCTCTGAAACACAGCACACTATTTGTTATACTCGAGGATCAGTGTGAATTAAAACCATCCCTGGAAGGTTGTGCATCGAACCAGGAAGGGATGAATAACTTCCAGCAGACATCCCTATATTTTATGTCAAGGCTCTGTCATGTCGTCTGGAGGAAAATCCATTTAAGGAACTGGCCCTCAGAGGCGGGCCGGGTGGCAGCGACGTGGCGGGCTCCTGTGTGGGGCCCAGTGTGACACCTGACGTTGGCCGCAGTGGAGACACGCAGGGGAGCAAACGTCAGGGCCCCGTCAGGACGCCTCGCGCCTCTCGATCACTGCGGGATCCCACAAAGGGCGGCTTTGGGCAGCTCAGGCGACAATTCCATTTGTCCCTGATAGAGTCACTTCTGGCTTCCGAGCTCAGCCCTCGTCCACCCTCCCTGTAAAGTGTGTCCGACTTCTCTGTCCTGCAGGCCGTCCACACCACACCCTTCCAGAAGGGACCGCACACCCACACGCTCCGTGGTGCTTCTCTGAAGCGGGCCCAGCCCTCGTTCCATGCGCTGCCATCACTTGCAAACTCCCCTTGTCCTTTTTAATTTTTAATTACCATTGTCTGTTCACCTTTGTTTTACCCGTGACATCTTCAATTTAAACAGTATCAGAGAGGTTGATGTGAACAGTTTTCTTTTCAGCTTAAGTGACTGCAGCTCGTTGAGTTGTTAATTATGCAGGGAGGTCTGCATGGCTGAGGCTGGTGATTTGAATATGCTCTGATGTCAGGTCTCTGTCTGGGCGGTGGGGCTTGTAAAAGGATTATGATGATGTATATATGGTTCGTGGCTAAGTGGGCTAATGAAAGGACCTCATTTAATCAAACACAATTAATTAAATTAACTTATGATATTAACCCATCTTTCCGTGCATGTATAATTTATATTAATTGATTTGCTGCATTCGAATGGACCAATCAGGTGGGTGCCGACAGCCTAAGGAAGAAGGAGGTGTCATTAGCATTACTTTGATGCAAACCATAATTGATGGGTCAGTGTGTTCTGGGGATGTAGCAAAAGCTTTGCTAATTGTCATAAGAAGTTGAAATTGATTGTGTCTGCATTAGTACATAAATTTAAATTGATTAATGTTTTGTTCTAAAATTAATGTCCATTCTGGATGGGTGATACAATGCTTTATTTATTGGATTCATTAATGCAGTCTCAGGAAAAAATAGTGTTGAAGTTAGTAACTGAGTGGAGATCGTTAAGAATGAGCTCAGTGCAACCATCCTGGAGTCCACAGCATTCGCACCCTCGGCCTGCACTTTACAGACGGCCGAGCACAAAGGCCTCTGCTGAGGCCATCCGGGGCCGCGGTGTGATGAAAGCTCTTTTACAGACAATTACGAAGGAAAGCCCCCTAAACGTGCTGAACCATGTGTGGTTCTGGGGGGAGGGAAACGGGGCCTCGTCAGAAACGTGACCCCTTCCCAGAGGAAGCTTGGATGTTAAACACCCTCACAATTTATACCAACCTCCTCTACAAAAAAGGGAAAACACTTTCAAACTTGCTTGAATTGCAATTTATACTTTACAGCCAGTTGACAGAGATCATGAAATCTGAAATCACAGACACTTTATTAGAACATAGAATTTAAGCCTTGGCTGCGTTTTTCAAAGATGCTTTTCTGTGGTGACTTTTTATTATGAAGATTCTCTTGTTAATGTGATTTGGAACCTATGTGGGTTTACATTTTAAAAACCAGCTTTGGATTTGGTGGTCTTTCCTAAACTGGCCACTGAGATTTTAAAGAATAGGAGATAAAACAATTTACATTTTTAACCTAACCTTGAATCTCAGTGATTACTAAAACCACAAATGAATTGAGAAGGGAGAGTCAGAGATCCACTGAAAAATTGGTTTAATTCATTTATAACTCCTTTTTTTTTCTTACCCAGGAAAGCTTAACATCTGCTTCTTATAAACTGATTTAAATAGAAAATGTGCAATGCATCCTTTTACCAAATGGTTCTCTTTTTATTGATGGAATAAAGCAGTTTGCCTCTTCTGGTTTTACTACAGTGCATTCGTGCTCTTAGAAATGGGATGTCTCTGTTTTCACAAGGAAGCATTCTGAACTTCACACGCCAGGGAGGAGATTAGAGCACTCTCTCTCTGCTGCCTTACTGAAGTTTGCAGAGTATTATTTACAGACAGCTTCTTGAGCCTAAAACACTTGAATTATATTCGAATATCACTCCATGTGGTGGCACTATGGAGTAACAAACAATAATTGGTTCTCAGAAAGTAACTTCTTCTTAACTTTCGTGATTGCCTTGATGGATGCTGAGGACTGGTTTTCCATTGTCAGATTTTAAGGACAGCAATTCAAAACTAAGTCATATTATTCCAAGGCAGCAGTGATGGGTTCTATCATAGCTGCAATTGTATGTGCTGTGTGGGGAAATGAGGGCTCTTATTACTTGTTTAAATTATGTTTAGTGCTCCTGCTTTATATATCTGAGATTTATACATGCCTAGTATATGTGCTATACTCATAAAATATATCTGTATATGTGTCAGCTTATTAAATAGCCAGCAAAAAAAAAAAAAAAACTAGCATGAATTTGAATATTCCCACATTCTGATTTTGTCAAAGCAAAAATGATAAATAATGCATTGTGTATCCTATTGGAAATATAGCAAGTGAAACCCCTTCTATCTTCTTTAAAAAGTGGTTTCTTGAGACACACATCCTAGGAAAAGAGTTATCTGCCCCAATATCAGATGATTTGTCAATGATGGATGGAGCTGAATCCAACGGAATTCCTGAAACCTGGTGAATGGAGAGCAGTGCAATGTCTGCGGTCTAATATTAAGGAAAAGAACTCCAGAGATGGTCATGGCTTTACCAACTGAATGTTTATAGCACACTTACTTTAAATTTTTAGCCATTTCTTTTTTAGAAATATTGTTGTGCTATTGTTTATGATGCTCCTTTAAAACATATAAGGAGAAAAACTGACTGCAGACGTATTCCTGCATGCTGGAAACGGTGGAATTCCAGTGAATATCTTGGGAAGCACAGTTTTAAATTTAAATATTTGCTGCCATTTTCTAAGGTTGAGAAGGTAGCAAAGATAGTGATTTAAAATAATATTGTCTTAATTTAGCAGTTTTGTGAATGCGTCACAGATGTTCTAAGAGAAAATTAACATTGTTTTGTTGAAAAAAAAAAAAAAAACAACCCTCTTACCACTATCCAGAACAAGGAGGCAGTTGGAATAATTGTTTTGCTAATCAGGTGTGGTTTATCCTGAGGCGGAGCAGGGCCCCTTCCATGGGCAGAGTTCAGGGAGCTGGGTGGCTGGGCTGGGGAAGCCGGGAGGGAAGAAGGAACCAAGGCTCCCAAAGACAGCACACTCCCTTTGTTGGTGGGGAAGGGAATCCGGGGTCCTGGGTTCAATGTTATGCTTCAGGCAAAATGCACTGACTTCCAGCTTCAGGTCTGGCCCAGAACAAGCACTGGTTTTATTAGGATCTGTGTTTCCGAGTTGTAGGGCTCAGTCCATGCTCACATCCGATCACTTCGTCTTCGTCCCTGGCTGGCATTCTGTGGTCTGTCTGCATCCCCAGGTAGAGCAATTCTGCGAGCAGTAGGTGTCACTGCAGGCAGTGAGAATTCTTTGGGAGAGTTGCTGAAGGAAGGGAATGATTCCCAAAGTCCAAAGGGAGGAATTATCCTAAAGTCCAGGCAGAGGATACTGAGAATAGTTTTTAGTGTGTTATCTTGAATCCTGAGTTATTACGGTGTTATGATCAGGTTAAAATGAAACCACTCTTGAAATTCTTTTGCCGTGGCCCAAAGCCTCATATATACATACCCAGAGTTCTGTCTTAATTCTGCAAAGTAGGCAGACCTCCCCGTCTCCACCTCCGGGAAGAGCAGACAGTTCTTAATCTGGGTTCTTCATCTTTTCCGAAAGTGTCCAATCTAGGGTTCCAGGCGAGTGTACCGCTGATCAAAACGCAGTCCATTATCTCAATGATGCAAAGCTAATCCGGGCTTTGGGTTGGACATTTTCAATGCGTGTCAAAACAGCGCATCTTGGTTGTGACTTTATTAAACATCTACACGAAAGCTTTTCAGAAAGAGATAGAAAATCTTTTTCAAGGGATGGATACACCATTATTACGTGTTTATTTTTCAGGACACTGTGAATGTGGAAGCATCGTCCTAATACTACAGACATAAGGGATCAAAGGAATTAACCCCATCAATTGTATCGTGAGCATTTGCGATTATGACTACACGAGCAAAGAGCACACTTTCATCTCTCCTGTTAGACTCCCAGGTATGGAGCACACTCAGGCTGATGTAAGCATTTAGATTTTCTTCATCGTCTTCCTGGCTTACATCTCTCAATGCGCCAAGGATGAAGTCTCGGCCGTCTGCCTCCACACAGCCCAGTTTTGCTCCTGCAGGACATGTGGTCTGTATACAGGAGGGTGCATGGTGAGGAATCAGGTCGAGCTCAGCCATGCCTGTGTAAGCCCATCTGCGGATGGGGAACTGAATTTTTTCAGATACTGATTGCCCTCGAATATACGTATTAATTATTCAAAAATATTTTAATTGGATTTACTTTGTCCCCAGGCAAGTAACACCTTGAAATGACCCCTTCTTCCTCATAAATGAAAACTGAATTCTCTTGAATTTTCTAGGACATCAACAGCAGATAGAGAAAGACCTGAGCCCTGTCTGACCCTCAGAGTAGAATACCAACATGGTCTTAGAACAGCTCCCCTGGAAAGGGCACTGCTGTGTCAGAGGAGGCTGTCCTTGTTAAATTCCAATCCCACAGGGAACAGGGATAAGTGTTCTCACTACTCTAAAGAGTTCATAAACTCTAAAGTTGTTTTCATATCTTGGGTTTCCTGGCAACTTTTGTATAAACATCAGTAGTATACTGGAAAAGCACACACTCGTAAATCAGTGACCAAGAAAAGTTTACATAAATTTAAAAAGGTAAATAAACACATAAACATATGATGCCAGAGAAAAAGGAACCATTGTGCCTTATTCTATCTTTTATTTTTATACTAAATTAAATATTTGGCTGTTCTTCATACCTTCATTTAAAAATTTTTTTTGAAGTATAGTTGATTTAGAACCTGGTATTGGTTTCTGCTGTACAGTGATATGATTCAGTTATACACATATATACATTATTTTCCACATTTTTCAATTATCATTTATCACAGGATATTGAATATAGTTTCCTATACCATATAATTGGAGAAGGCAATGCACTCTTGCCTGGAAAATCCCATGGATGGAGGAGTCTGATAGGCTGCAGTCCATGGGGTCGCTAAGAGTCGGACATGACTGAGCGACTTCCCTTTCACTTTTCACTTTCCTGTATTGGAGAAGGAAATGGCAACCCACTCCAGTGTTCTCGCCTGGAGAATCCTAGGCACGGGGGAGCCTGGTGGGCTGCCGTCTATGGGGTCCCACAGAGTCGGACACGACTGAAGCAACTTAGCAGCAGTAGCAGCAGCATACCATATAATAGGAACTTGTTATCTCTACTTGCATTTTTAATTGAAATATTACTTTAAAAATAGGATGCTACCACAGGTGAAGAATCTAAATTCCATGCTTAATTTAGGACACTCTGCAGTATGACTCGGAATTTGAATTTTGTACACTGACACTGAGTCTAAGCTCAATCCAAGGGATTTCTAAAGTGGCACATTTTTATGATCACTGGGACTGTTTGCCTGAATATGTGGCATAGACAAGGCGCCCTGTTGAAATCATTTTCTTATCAGCCTGCCTGGTGGGGAAGATCTTTATTTCTCAGCAATGAGGAATGATCCATGAGGATAGTTAAGCTGAGGGGAAGGGTTTTATTTCAATGTGTTAATAATAATGCTATGATTAATTAGTATTGCTTGAATGGAGAAGGGATTGTTTTAAAGGGACTTTCATGTTCTTTTCTCATCAGTATTAACCTTGTAATAGTAATAATCCCAGAGTCTCAATATTATTTTAGGTAATTTTTATATTTCTAGAAATCGACTTCTTTCAGTCATTTGTCATAAAATAAGCTAACGAGTTATAAGAAACCAGATGGATTTTAAACGCAGACACATGGAGAAACAACAAGACAAAGATGCCCACGGGCCTCACAGTAGGTTAAGGTCCAGGGGCCACTCAAGCTTTCCCAGAACCTCTTTATGGAGTTTCCTCCTCAGGGTGTGCACAAGAGACTAGGGTGGAGCTTGTGTTAACATGAAAAGAGAAGTCCTGTAAAAGCTCAGAAAATAGTATTTGTTTTTTTTTTAATGCTGATGCTAAGAAATTGATAAAGCTAGTAACGTTCTACATTATTAAAAACTCAAACTAAAAGCCAACTAGCAGAAAATCTTAAAAAGTCCCTAGGTTATTAATGTCATTTCTTTCATGCTTCCTGCAAAAGACTAATTTGTTGTGGGGAGAGCTGACAATATAGTACATGGTTTGAAAAATTGCAACCAAATGCTGCCGTTTCTCTAAGTATGTCCTCTGATGTTGATGAATCTTTTGGATTTTGTAACATTTACAATAAGGGGACACGCAAATTTCACAATGACAGTGGCACAGGACTTAGGCATTATTGTATTATATGTACACACACAGCCCCAGACACGCTGACGTGGCACACGAGTGTTTAAACTGTGATTCTACTATGGAACTTGGGCGTTTATGCCCAACACACAACCACTGTAACCACTGTGACATTAAGCGCCATCCTCACCTCTGTCTGTCTGTGAAAGTCGCTCAGTCGGGTCCACCTCTTTTCGACCCCATGGAATCCTCCAGGCCAGAATATTGGAGTGGGTAGCCTTTTCTTCTCCAGGGGATCTTCCCAATCCAGGGATCAAACGCAGGTCACCGCATTGCAGGTAGATTCTTTACCATCTGAGCCACACGGGGAAGCCCCAAAATACCGGAGTGGGTAGCCTATGCCTTCTCCAGCAGATCTTCCCAACCCAGGGATTGAACCCAGGTCTCCTGCATTTGCAGGTGGATTCTTACCATCTGAGCCACCAGGGAAGCCCATCCTCACCTCTACCAAGATGTTATTTCCCTTTGTCCTTGCCCTCGTGTCTCAATTTTATGAAAAATCTGACTACATTTTACTATAGTTATTTCCTTCAAAACCGTTGTGCTAAATTTACCATTTGTAGTGTTTAAAATTGTGTTTCTATGAATACTACACATAGCCAGATGTGTAAATGATAATTACAGAGTTCTTTTGTCTCTCCAGGCTGAAGTGTGGGGACAGAAGCCAGGCCGTTCTAGTGTATGTTTTTCTGCAGAGAGAAATGAGTGATGTTTTGTCTAATGTTATTGTTTGACTCTCTGTGACCCCATGGACTACAGCATGCCAGGCTTCCTATTCTACACTATCTCCCGGAGTTTGCTCAGATGATTACAAAAATCATAAATCTTTATTATCCTAATATAAAAATGTTAACATTAAAAAAGACCTCCCAAATAAAAACATAAAATTAAAATCCAAAAAATTAGTTTCGAGAGTACACGTGTATTTATGAGCCTTTTGGGAAAAGTATGACATTGGAGTTTTCCCTCTAACTCATCATTATTTAGAGACATGCAGGGACAAAAATAGAATTCTTTTCTTATTTAATCTATCAGCTCAACTTTCACTTATTTTTTCCAAGTGATAATCATAGCTTAAAGAACAGAATTTTTAAACTAATACTTGGTCTGTGTACTACCCAGTAAGGTTTGTATTCATTTCCAAGCCTCATGGCTAGTGAGCAAGAGAGATTAGTCCCAAGTGTAAAAATCGGTTTTCTGTATAAATTGGCCCCAAAGGGAAATTTTCCAGATCGGCTTCTTGTTACTTGACGTGAACCGGTCAAAATCATATTTGTCCCCGTGTCATGTTACTTTAGCGGGGTGAGTTAAGGGAACAGGTGCCCCTTTGTATTGATCAGTGATCAAGGCAAAGAGCTCTGATTAGAGGTTGAAGGGGACCAGGAAGGGTGAGAAATGGAGTGCTGGCTGGACAGGTTATTGATGACGGCAATAACCGCGCTCAGGGCTCCTGCACCGAGGCCGTGGACTCGGCCGGATGAGCGCATAAGGACAGATACGCGGACCGACAACATGAAGAAGTATGGAGCGCAGCTCCTCACCTGGCAGAGTTATTAAAGTTCATTGAAGGAAGATGAACTGTTTCAATATGTTAAACACTCGAGGCTGTTAAGAGAGAGTTGCTGTCACCAGGAACGCCATTGTTTGGGGAGCTTTTGTTGTCTTTTTTTCCCTCCTTTTGGAAATTTGAAAGTGGTTCACTTCTGTATCTTAGCTCTCTGCACAGGCTTTGGGAAAGCAGAGAAACAGCCTCTCTGCATGGACGCGGTTAGCCTCCAATTTCTGTAAGCTGCAGTTCATTCAGCAGGGAGCCAACAGAACATAAGATGGGCTGGCTGAATATGCTTAAAACATTATCTGCTCATCCCTCTGCTAGGGCGTCCTCCCCGAGCTTGGTCCACACAAAGACCTCCACATCATCAGTCAGGCACGAGGAGCTTTCCACACTTCAACCTGGAATCAAGGGTCAGAAATAACCAACATACTGTGGGGTCAGAAAGCACAAATTTAAATTGCCCTAATGCCATTAATTTGGGAGCCACAAGGTTAAGAAAAATCAGTCAGTCAGTTCAGTCATTCAGTCATGTTTGTCTCTTTGCATCCCCACGGACTGCAGCACACCAGGCTTCCCTGTCCATCACCAACTCCTGGAATTTGCTCAAACTCATGATGCTCAAAGTCAGTGATGCCATCCAACCATCTCATCCTCTGCTGTCCCCTTCTCCTCCCGCCTTCAATCTTTCCCAGCATCAGAGTCTTTTCTAATGAGTCAATTCTTCATATCAGGTGGCCAAAGTATTGAAGTTTCAGCTTCAGCATCAGTCCTTCCAATGAATATTCACAACTGATTTCCTTTAGGAAGGACTGGTTGGATCTCCTTGCAGTCCAAGGGACTCTCAAGAGTCTTCTCCAACACCACAGTTCAAAAGCATCAATTCTTTGGCACTTAGCTTTCTTTATAGTCCAACTCTCACATCAATATGTGACTACTGGAAAAACCATAGCTTTGACTAGATGGACCTTTGTTGGCCAAGTAATATATCTGCTTTTCAACGTGCTGTCTGGGTTGGTCATAGCTTTTCTTCCAAGGAGCAAGTGTCTTTTAATTTCATGGCTGCAATCACCATCTCCAGTGATTTTGAAGCCCCCAAAATAAAGTCTGTCACTGTTTCCACTCTTTCCCCATCTACTTGCCATGAAGTGATGTGACCGGATGCCATGATCTTAGCTTTTTGAATGTCCAGTTTTAAGCCAACTTTTTCACTTTCCGGTTTCGCTTTCATCAAGAGGTTCTTCAGTTCTTCTTCGTTTTCTTCCATGAGGGTGGTGTCATCTGTGTACCTGATTTTATTGATATTTCTCCCAGCAATCTTGATTCCTGCCTGTGCTTCATGCAGCCTGGCATTTCATATGATATACTATGCATATAAGTTAAATGAGCAGTGTAACAATATATAGCCTTGACTTACTCCTTTCCCGATTTGGAAGCAGCCAGTTGTTCCAAGTCTGGTTCTAATTGTTGCTTGTTGACCTGCATACAGATTTCTCAGGAGGCAGGTCAAGTGGTCTAATATTCCCATCTCTTTAAGAATTTTCCACAGTTTATTGTGATCCACACAGTCAAAGGTTTGGCATAGTCAATAAAGCTGATGTTTTTCTGGAACTCTCTTGCTTTTTCAATGATCTAGCGCAGGCTGACAATTTGATCTCTGGTTCCTCTGCCTTTTCTAAATCCACCTTGAACATCTGGAAGTTCATGGTTCACATACTTTTGAAGCCTGGCTTGGAGAATTTTGAGCATTACTTTGCTAGCGTGTGAGATAAGTGCAGTTGTATGGTAGTTTGAGCATTCTTTGGCATTGCCTTTCTTTGGGATTGGAGTGAAAACTGACCTTTTCCAGTTCTGTGGCCACTGCTGAGCTTTCCAAATTTGCTGGCATACTGAGTGCAGCACTTTCACAGCATCATCTTTTAGGATTTGAAATAGCTCAACTGGAATTCTTTCACCTCCACTAGCTTTGTTCGTAGTGATGCTTCCTAAGGCCCACTTGACTTTGCATTCCAGGATGTCTGGCTCTAGATGAGTGATTGCACCATTGTGATTATCTGGCTCATGAAGATCTTTTTTGTATTGTTCTGTGTATTCTTGCCGTCTCTTCTTAACGTCTTCTGCTTCTGTTAGGTCCATACCATTTCTGTCCTTTATTGTGTCCATCTTTGCATGGAATGTTCCCTTGGTATCTCTAATTTTCTTGAAGAGATCTCTAGTCTTTCCCATTCTGTTGTTTTCCTCTATTTCTTTGTGTTGATTACTGAGAAAGGCTTTCTTATCTCTCCTTGCTATTCTTGGGAATTCTGCTGTTGTTTAGAACTAAGGCCATTAATTTGGGAGTCACAAAAGTTATGAAAAATAACTACATTTTTTGCATTTTATTTTTGTTTTATATTGGCATACAGTTGATTAACAATGTTGTGTTAGCTTCAGGTGTATAGCAAAGTTGTACGTATACATATATCCCATACAGGTTATAACAGAATATCGACTATAGTTCCTTTTACTGTATAGTAGGTCCTTCTTGATTATCTATTTTGTATATAGTAGTGTACATATATACGTTAATCCCAAACTCCTAATTTACCCACCCACCCTGCCACTGACATATCCCTTTGGTCACCATAAGTTTGTTCTGTGTCTGTGAGTCTGTTTTTATTTTGTAAACAAGTTCATTTTATCTTTTTTCCCCCTAAGACTCCACAGTTGAGTGATGTCACTTAAGTGATAGCATATGATATGTGTTTCTCTGTCTCACTTCACTCAGTGTGATCATCTCTATGTCCATCCATGTTGCTGCGAATGGCATTATTTCATTCTTTTTTATGGCTGAGTAATAACTCCACTTTTTTTTTGAGTACAGAGAGCTCTAAATTAAGAGACAGGCAACTCTCAATACCAATTTTGCTTCAGGGTTAAGCTTTCTTTGTCTGCTGAAAGGTCACGGCAGGATTCAATGTTTTTAATCCTTCTTCAGTGTAATGATATTTTAGGAGATGTTTGCAAACGTGTAACCAGCTCCCCTACTCAGAACAGCATTTGTTTTTAGCATCTGAATCAACCCTACTGGCTGGCTGTTGGCGGTATTAGGGTATTAGTGTTGGAAGAGAGCTGGACCCTGGGATCGGGGGGAAGGGGGGCGGGGGAGGGGGACAGTGGCAGTCAGTGCAAGTCATTGCCATTTGTAATTGCAAGTACCAACTGGGCATTTCAAGGAATTCTTCTGTTCCAGCCCTGGTTTAGTTCCCATCTGGTAGTAGAAAGTGACTCAGCAGACCTACTCGCCCTGTGAGCTCGGCCAGAGGATGAGAGCTGGCTCACCGGCTGGCTGGTTTCCATTCATTCAAATCTGTGCTATCTCCAGAGCTGCGCATCCTGTGTTCTAGCACAAAATCTGACATTTCATATGATTTTCCTTCTTCCAAATTGGCTGGCAGATTCATTCCATAGGCTCTTCTTGAATACATATACATGAAGTCATGTGTTGTATGTCTACAAGGTCATGTGCTGTGTGTCCATGCAGTTGCGTGTTGTGTGTCTATAAAGTCAGGTGTTATGTGTCTATAAAATTGTGTTGTGTATTATGAAGTTGTATGTTGTATGTCTATGAGGTTGTGTGTTGTCTGTGAAGTTGTATGTTGTGTGTCTGTGAAGTTATATGTTGTGTTTCTATGAGATTATGTGTTGTGTGTCGATAAAATTGTGCTGTGTTTTATGAAGTTGCGTGTCTGTGGAATTGTGTGTGTGTCTATGAAGTTGTGTGATATGTGTCTATGAAGTTGTGTGTTGTGTATCTATGAGGCTCTGTGTTGTGTGACTATGAAGTGTGGTTTTGTGTCTTTGCTACACTTGCTACACAAGGGTGTGTTTTGCTCTAGTTGGACAAAGCAGTATTCTAATTTGCAACGGTACTTGGCATTTTTTCCTCCTTTTTCTTAAAAAAAAAAAGTATCTAAATTTTAAAAAATGACTTGAAACTTGTGAGATGGTTTTGCAGGACATTGATTCCCAATTTAGACTCACAATTTCTTTGATCAGCTCCCCATCTCTAAGGTAGAACTGGTCTGTGGCGTCTATTCCACTCTAGCCCCAAACTTATATAAATAACCTAATTTAACACCATTTTCTGTCCTAGAAAAATAAAGCATGTCCCTGCTCAGTGAACCCGAGAGCAGCAGCTGTATTTAAACATGTTTATCGCCAGCATCACTTAACCGCTGTGTAGACAGGGCCTATGGAAGGGTTGCACACTGCAGCTCGGAATCATCTCATTACCGCTCGGCCAGGAAGCCCAGGTGGGGAGTGGCTGCTGTCAGCCGCAGTAATTACCAGGTGGTTAGAGACCAGCTCCCCAACCCGGTGCCACGTGGGCTCTCGACTGGGGGTCCCCGCGAAATTGATTCCTTCCAGGAACAGGGTGCTCAGATGCCACAACCCTTTGAATGTCTTCCACATGAAAAGCGAGCCAGTGGTAAAGCTACAGAGATTTTATTCTATGGAAGTATTGCTTGTGCAACATGAGATGAGTGGAGGCACTTGAGAAACTCAGGTCCCCTCTGTTATCTTTTACAAGCTAACCCACCTCCTCCTTGAGATGAGGACACTGAGTGCACACGGGCTCACCCTCCTGCTCACGGTCATGCCTGCTGCGTAACTGACACTCAGTAAGTGGGCCCAGGATGCTGAGCTTGCACGTCAGACCTGGCCTCTGCGAGGAGACTCCCCAGCCCAGCCTCCATCTCTCAGAGCACTCGGCACTGCTGGCATCTTCTGTCGCTACCCCTGATGGCCGGTGGAGGGTCTGTTTCTGCACCAGAGAGCAAGCCCTGCATTGGAAAGGACTGTGTCAGATTGTTCCACAGTTGGAAAGGCAGAGTCTCTACGACTGCCTGACACATAAGAGGGGCTCAATAAACCTTCTTAGTTGGGTAAAGGAATGAGTCATCTAACTTGTGAGATAAACCTGCAGAGCAGTCAGTATTATCCCCACTTTATAGATGAGAACAGTGAGGCTCAAAGACACAAATGTGCTCAAGGTCACACTTCTTCTCTCTTACCTTCTGTTTTGAAGATTCACACTGTCAATTCTCCATGCCCTAAAATGATCACACCCATTTGAAGTGTTTCACTTTGACCATGTCATTCCTTGATAATTTGTTGTTTGTCCTGTAAATGTTGTAATCCTATGACTTCACCACACGTTCAAGGTTAAATGATTTTACGAAGTGTGAAATTAAAACCTTGGATGTTCCCATAGATTAAAGACCCTGCTAAACGGCTATAAAGAAATAGAGCCATGAGGTTCCCTTTCTCTTCTGGGTGCTTTTCTCATGGGTTGTCATCACCTGGGCCTGGAACGAGTACTTTTTCCATGGCTGAATTGAATCCTAACTCTACAAGATCATAATCTCACAAATTTAAGATAGATTTACAAGACTTTCACAATCATACAATTCCTTTTTCTCCCACTAATGTTTGACTACTAAGGAGAAGGCAATGGCACCCCACTCCAGTACTCTTGCCTAGAAAATCCCATGGACAGAGGAGCCTGGTGGGCTGCAGTCCATGGGGTCGCCAGGAGTCGGATACGACTGAACGACTTCACTTTCACTTTTCACTCTCATGCATTGGAGAAGGTAATGGCAAACCCACTCCAGTGTTCTTGCCTGGAGAATCCCAGGGACGGGGGAGCCTGGTGGGCTGCCGTCTATGGAGTCGCACAGAGTCAGACATGAATGAAGTGACTTAGCAGCAGCTGAAGTAACTTTTTAATATCATATAATAATAATATAACTATTAATAGTTATAATTACAGTTATTATAATAACATAATAACTATTAATATGTTTTAGCTTTAAAACAACAAAAGCCCCCTGATAGAGCTCCATTTCGTCTGGTGTATTTATTGCCCTTCTCAGTTTACACATGTGCCGCACACAGGCGAGTATGCACACACACACACGCACACACATACACACACATTTTTTTTTTTTTCTTTCTCTTGGCTGTGTGGCTTGTGAGATCTTCATTCCCCCACCAGGTACTGAAGCCAGGCCCTCAGCACTGAAAGAATTATGTCCTAACCACTGGGCCACCAGGGAGTCCCATAATTTGTTCTTATTTGTGCCTTTTCTCCTAAACATCTTAACCTAAGTATGTATTATTTTTGTTAAGAATCTTACAAATTTTAAGGTTGAATAGCTTAATAATGGTTTTTACCAAAGCCATTAACCTATTCTCACATTCCTCCCATGAATGTTCCTTGCTATTTTTTGAGTAATAATACACAGTTCTCACTCTTATATATTTTACTATGATCATTTATAGGAAGAAGTGGCTTTTGGAAGCAGGTTTTCAAACCACAGAGGATCGGAAGTGCCCATGAGGGTGGGCAGGGGACCCGTGGGTGGACGTGGCCCAGCCAGGGGCAGATGGCCTATGAGTTGTAACCACTGTCACCTTTCGGGATGGCTTTCCTGGTGAAAACCAAACTGTGAGCTAGACTTCTGTTCCCTGGAGACAGTAACTCTGAAGAAGCACATTCTCTTTCGGCTCTAAAGGAACGTGTTCACGTCGCACCTTGTGGTGAGTGTAGCTCTTTATATTTCCACCTCACCTTACACATGGCACTGTATCTCATTTCAGTAGTTCTGACACCTCCAGTAATGCTACACGGGATCATACAACCCCTTGATTAAACAGAGAAACATCTGTTTCACATGGTGTTTGTTTTTCTGTGCTTCTGAACCTACTTCACATGTTCCAAGGGTGGAAGTGCTTCTTTAAAGGAGAGGAAGGTGAGAGGGCAAAGAAACTCAAAGGGAAAAGCAGAAAAAACACAGAACCAAACCCCGGCTTCCACGGGTGGGGACGGACCACCGTCACGAGGGGCCAGCCGCGTGGGCCCTCCCCGCCCTGCTCTGGAACCTGCTGGCCTCTGTGGTCAGTGGCAGTCTTGTCCCGGGGCCAAGCAATCTGAGAGAGGGCGCTGGATCAACCCACAGACAGAGATGGTCTCATCCGTAAACCCTAAAGCAGAACACTTCTATTAATTTTGATTAATAATGTAGGGGCTTCCCAGGTGGTGCAGTGGTAAAGAACCCACCTGCCAATGCAGGAGATGCAAAAGATGAGGGTTAGATCCCTGGGTTGGGAAGATCCTCTGGAGAAGGAAATGGCAACCCACTCCAGCATGTTTGCCTGGAAAATTCCATGGACAGAGGAGCCTGGTGGGTTACAGCCCTTGGGGTCGCAGAGAGTAGGACACAACTGAGCAACTAAAAAATAAGGAAATCCATTTCAACATGCCTTTTACGGATTTTGAAACTTACCAAGAAATAGGGAATAGTTCTGTTCCCAGTGCCCTGGATGTGGATGATCAATGTCAACGCCTTGACATTGATTCTGTGCAGTGCTGGGCGCCCAGAGAGAGTCGGAAGAGAGACAGGACTCCATCTCAGCCACGGGCCGTCTCAGTCAGATGCAGCTCCAGCGACCGGTGGTTATGATTTTGGCCCTCTTTCCTCTTCTCTTCTTTTCCTGGGATAAAACATGGAATTCCCGAGATCAATGCCCCTGAACTTTAAGGCTAGTGTTTCCGTATAATCACTAAAATTAAACACTATGCTTTGCCTGAAAAATTAAAAAAGAGAGAGAGAGAGAGACAACACTGTTACAACCAACATGCCCCTGGCCCCACTGCACACCCAGCACCTTCATCTAAAAAGACGCTTGGCTTTGTGTTATCCCCCTGGGGGTGGAGGGCGCTGCACGCAGGGGATGTGTTTTCAGGAGTCCCAACATTCTAATCTCCAAAGTGAGGGCAGAACTGCCAGCCCCAGACTTCAAAGAGTCAGGGCCCTTGGCCTTCCAAAGTGATGTGTATACAGAAAGGACTTCCCACTTCCTTGATCCAACTGAAGCAAGATCTCTGGCTCCTTCTCTCTTACTATTTTTGACATGCTTCCCTTGTGGGCTCAGATAGTAAAGAATCCACCTGCAATACGGGAGACCTGGGTTCGATCCATAGGTTGGGAAGATCCACTGGAGAAGGGAAAGGCTACCCACTCCAGTATTCTGGCCTGGAGAAATCTGTGGACTACATAGTCCATGGGGTCACAAACAGTTGGACACGACTGAGCGTCTTTCACTTCACTTCATTTACGACACTGAGCCATTCATTTTTTCATTCATTCAGTAAACACCTGTTTCTACCCAGGCCACACCCTGTGTTGAAAGAGCCCAAGCCCCAGCCCTCCAGAAGTTTCTGTTCCCTGAGTTCACAGGAGCTTCTGCTTCTTTAACAAAGAAGCTCTGATAAACTAATTCCCGATGAGGTGTTAATTACTGATAAGCATTTAATGTGTGAGGCTTCTTAGGATTTTTGCATTTTAACAGGAGCCATTTCTTAACTGAAAGAAATGAATTTCTAATGGTGGTAGCTCCAGGGTGCTAAAAGTAACATTTCAGGGGGACTGAGGGTGCTTCTAGCTGATCCAAAAGGCATTTCTAGCGCTTGCTCTGTCCACGTTTAAGACTGGATTTTTAAAACACAGAAACATCTTCATACAGATTCTGTTCATTCTTTTGCTCTTATAAACTGAACCCAGGTTTTAAGCTACAAAGATGTGTGGTCACAGGCTTAGGTGAGGGTATGGCCAGACACGGTTATATAATCAATGAACTGTGAAGTGTTTTCATAGACGTTATAATCTGTGTACGTACAGCGTACAAGAAAGATACAAAAAGAGGAGGATAAAACAGAGGATGCATTTCTGAGAAGGAAGGGCGGTGGCGATGGGGGCCAAGTGTGCTGAGACCCAAGGTCATGGGTCATGTCCCAAGCCTGTGGTCACACTGCATGGCTCTGGCTGAGGCAGGGTTTGTAGGAGAGGGTGGGTGAGGATGGGCCTGTGCTTTACATGTGCTGCTATTGCTCAATCACTGAGTCCTGTCTGACTCTGCAACCCCATGGACTGCAGCACGCCAGGCTCCCCTGCCCCCTACCTCCCAGAATTTGCTCATATTCATGTCCACTGAGTTGCTAATGTTATCTAACCAACACATCTCCTTGTGCTTATTTTAAAGATCAGGAAACTTACATGGGTCAGTCATGGAAGGACACGTGGGCCCCGGTGAGCCTTGGGAGCTGCAGGCAGAGTGTCTCCAAGAGCCTGGGCTCAGAGCCCCCAGACCCCTCTGCCGTCACCCTGGGCCACTCCTGACCTCAGCCACCGAGGTGGGCCAGGCTTCTCCCACCACCTGTCCCGGCTGAGGACGGCGTCCCACCTGCCAGGCAAAAGAAGCAGCCCTGGGAGAGCATCCCGCCGCGGCAGCTGGGGCCCCACATGGGATTCGGACTCGGACAGACAGGATGAAGTGTCTGTTTTGGGGGGACTAGAGCACAGAACTGTGGAGGATGCAGAGAAGAGAGGTGGGGAGAGCTGCAGGTGCCGTGACAAAGTGACAAATGAGACAAGACGTGACACGGTCCACACGTGGGCTCAGCTGTGTTCCTCTCTTCCTCAGGACTCCAACGTGGTCCAAGCCCAGTGCCCGTGTGAGTCCTGGCCCAAGGCGGGGAGACCACGTATCTATCAGAACCCTTGGATGGCTGGTCCATGTGCATTTTTTCATAACATCCAGTAATAATGTCAATCATTTATTTATATATATCGTGCATCTCAGATTATTTAGATCTTATTTAGCACCTAATTTATCTTATTTAGGTCCTGGATCCAAGGTTGTTTAAGAGGAGAGTTGAGTATCACCCCAAAGCTTCCTGATTGTCGCTGCTCTGCTTGTGTACAGGGACGTCTGGGTGATTCTAAGTTCTTTCTTAGAGGTGGCCTCCACAGGTGCATGGAGGGAGCTCGAGCAGGAGTGGGCTCAGTTGTGAAACTCCTTCATTACCCAAGGCATAACGTTTCTCATTATAAGGTAAGGAAGACTGGGTGACCTGAATTAAAACAAAATAACAGCGAATTAGCTGAGTTCAAAGAGAAAGTGTGGCCTGCTGGGCCGTTTGTTGCAGAGTTGAAATCAGCTGTGTTTCGGGGCATGCTGAACCACCCGTGGGTCTGGGGACCCCGGAGGATGCTGAGCCACCCGAGGGTCTGGGGGCCCAGGGGATGCTGAGCCACCTGAGGGTCTGGGGGCCCTGGGGATGCTGAGCTGTGGGCGGGTCTGGGGGCCCGGAGCATGCTGAGCCACCCAAGGGTCTGGGAACCCCAGGGGATGCTGAGCTGTAGGCGGGTCTGGGGGCCCAGGGCATGCTGAACCACCCAAGGGTCTGGGAACCCCAGGGGATACTGAACTGTGTGCGGGTCTGGGGGCCCGGGGGATGCTGAGCCACCCACAGGTCTGGAGGCCTGGGGCTCTGCAAGCCTCCTCCAGCTAATTCCCAGTAAGGATGGCTCCAGAGCACAGGGTGCTCCTTCTGCTTGTCGTGTGGAGAACATGCCCCTTGGTCCATGATTCCAGTGTTCTGTTACCCAGCTTCTACCCAGTCAGCATTCTGATGCTCTCCAAACAGAGATTTCAAAGGCCGGTGAGGAAGTGGAGGAGAGCAGATAATTTGCAAGTCTCCTCGTCCGTTTTTTATCAAATCAAACCACACTTGCTCAAGTCAGCCAGTGCACGCCTTTTGAAGAAGCAGCATCTTCAACATTTTTGTTTTACTTTTTTTGTAGCCAATTGCTCATGAGAATTTCTTGGTGATGAAACCTGTACCTATTGATTTCCCTGTGGAGGACCTTCTCTGCTACTGTGGATGCATATGTATGTGTGCCCAGGGATGTGTGTGTGTGTTTACACATGTGTGTGCCCAGGGATGTGTGTGTGTGTGCCCAGTGCGTGTGTGTGTGTGTGTGTGTGTGTGTGTGCACACTCCGTGGGCGGGTCTGTCTCTGTCAGGGCCTGCACCCCCCAGCACGGCCGTGGTACCCGGGGGCACAGGGATGTGTGTGTGTGTGTGTGTGTGTGTGTGCACTCCGTGGGCGGGTCTGTCTCTGTCAGGGCCCGCACCCCCCAGCATGGCCGTGGTCCCCGGGGGCACAGGGCAGGCCTGCTGTGCCCCATGCTCTTACGGTGGCTGCACCTGTGGCCAACACCCAATCCGCGGAGGCTCTGATTCCATTCGTGACCTGAGGACGTCAGCACCAACTAGGGTATGATCATGAGAGACTTAGAAAGGCAGGACTTGGCTGATGGTGGTGGAAAGGTATGGATGTCCAGTTATAAGATGGGTCAATCCTGGGGATGCAGTGTCCGGCGTGGGGACGACGGTAATCCGTGCCCTGCAGCATATTTGAAGTTTGCTGAGAGAGTGGGGACGTCCCTGGTGGTTCGGCAGTACAGAACCTGCCTGTAATACAGGAGAATCGGGTTGGATCCCTGGATCAGGAAGATTCCCTGGAGGAGGGTACAGCTACCCACTCCAGTATTCTAGCATGGAGAATCCCACAGACTGAGGAACCCAGCGGGCTACAGTCCCCGGGGTCACGGAGTCAGACCCAACTGAGAGACTAAACCACCACTGCCAAGAGAATAGATCTTAGGAGTCTTTGTCGCAAGAAACAACAGTTTGTAACAATGTGTGGTGATGGATGTTAACTAAAACATACTGTGGAGATTGTTTCACATCCGATCCTGATGTTCTGCATTTTAAATGTAGTCAGTGTCACATGGCATTTGTATGTTCAGTGTCACATGGCTTTCATGTGCCTGGTGTCACATGACATTCACATGTCTGGTGTCATATGACATGCATATGTTCAGTGTCACATGGCAGCCACGTGTCTGGTGTCTCATGACATGCATATGCTCAGTGTCACAGGGCAGGCATATCTCAGTAAAGCTGGGAAAAGTTTACAGGACTAAAGGAGGCGGAGGTTGGAAACAGCCTGCAGACAGCGCTCAGGAGCCTTGGGCCCCAGTCTCGCCAGGCTGGGGTGGTTTCTACGTGCGGCAGCAGGGTTCACCCTCACACGACACTGTGTCCGTCCCCAGGGGGTGTGCATCTGCCTGGGAAGGGGGGACCAGGCCAGGAGCCAGCTTGGGTTACAGAGGTCTGCCAGCCCCCCAGCTGAGCTCTGCAGGAGCCCCCGTGGAGACCTGGGGCAGTCTTGCCCATGAGAAGTCCCAGATCACTGACAGTCCAACGACTTCCCCCAAAGGTCTGTGCATGCCCAATGGAGGCCCAACCACCTCCTAAAGAAAGAAGCTGCGACTCCTTCACCCAGGGCTCAGGCTTCCACTCCCGGCTTTCACCAGCCCCGACTCTCACCTGGGGGACTCGGCCGGGTGGACCCTGTGCTGGTCACCCTAGACACGTCATCAAGCCCAGCAAGCCTGGTGTCCCCAGACTGTGACCATTGCACTGTTATGAGTAGTTGCGAGAGGCAATCTTAGAGCAGAGGGAGTTGGGGGACAGTAGGGAGACCAGAGGCACCCTGTGACTTCATTCTGGAGAAGGGCGTGAAAAGTGTTAAGAATAAGGATACAGTTGGTAAAAATAACTGTGGTCCTCAAGGGAAGGCTGGAGGGGCGTGGAGGGGGTGGTCCCTGCCCTGGCTGTGCGAAGGCTTACCCTCCGCATCCTCATCCTCCCCCCGGGCACCAGGCGTGCATCCAGCCAGCAGCTGACTGTGCTCCTCTCTCCCTAAGATGATGCCAGGGCCCACATCCAGCCAGGCCGGTGCTCCCATCCACTGGTGGGCCGCCCCCACCATGGGGCTGCGCTGCATGTCTTCCTCACCAACGCTGAGCTCTTTAGTGACGCTGGACCCAGTGAGGCAGAGCCCTGCTGGGGACCCCGCCCACCTTGATTGGAGTCTCATCTGACACAGTCCTCGCCCGTGACACAGGCCGGGACCCGGCACTGCCCCGACCCCTCATCTGCACCCTCATGCCCCCTCACCACCCTCTCAAGTCAGGTCCAGATGATCCATGCCAGCTTCACGGGGCACAGCCGGGGCCGTCCAGGGACCTTCACCACTGCCGCATTTATACCCAACTGACGGCACGTCTCAAGCTGCCTCCTCTGTCAGAACACGTGGTCCTGCCCTCCGTGTGGGCTCAGATGGAGCCTGGAGCCTCAGAGGCCCGAGCATGGAGAACGTGGACAGCCTTTTCACATAAAAACTCGTGCAACTGTACAAGAGAACCCAGTGAACCAACTGGACGAACACTCAGATTACAGGGGAATTGTGTATCCAGCTAAAAGCCATCGTGAGTCATGGTACAGGACATCAACTAAGAACCTTCATTTCCAAGTGGCGATATGGACACAGTGTGAGGCATTGCCCGCCGCTGTCCTCAGAAGCCATCTGTGGTTCTGTAACCTGGATAAACTCGATGCAAGCCAAGGCCACATCAAGGGTGTCGTATTTCTGCTCCTACAGGCAATGCCTTGTGTAGTGTTACACTTAATCTAGGAAACTGAAGATAGCTTTTACACAGTCCTCATTCAGAAGTGAGGTTTGGCAAGCAGATAGGATCGTGGCCTGCTATCACAGGACAAGAAGTGCGCTTAGGCCGATCAATAAGGAACATGGAACTTATGATCATCAGAGATTAGGGCCGAGCACACCCCAGAGTCTGGGAGAAGGTGGGCTTTCCCCTCGGTCACGTCGGGCTTTACCCCAGCCTTGCCCGTTTAAGCGTCTTGTGCACCATCCAGCATAAAGGAACGTGCTGGAACCAGGTGTGTAGATGCGCGTTTTGGAAACCTCTGGAGCTGGGGTTTCTTTCACTGAGTCCCTTGCATCTAGACCATCTGTTTCGATTGTCTTGAGATAGTGCAGCCTCCAGATGGAAGTAACCGTGTATTCACCATGACCAGCTGACTTTCTGTCCCGATGCAAAGCAGAGAGTTCTTTCTGGCCTCCTACCTACTTACCTCCATGGACATGAAGCATTGCAGTGTATGTTTCCTCAGCAAATCCTGGTAGTGCCTCAGATGCTCAGATGTATACCACTGATATACACTTAAAACAGAAGTCCATATGCATTCTATCAATATTGATCACTTTGTTAACCACGAGTGTAAAAAGAAAGAATAGTAAAAGACAAGAAGAGAATGCAGATGATACTTAAAATCTGGTATTAGGTCTACACGTTCTTATTTCCTTCCCAATGTTTTATATTAAAATGTTTATAATATAGTGATTATTCTTTCCAAATATCTGCCTCCATTCTCTAGAGATTGTATTTCCTTTCAATTTTCAATGATCAAATGATTTATTTAGCTTAAACTAACTCTTTAAAGAGCTTCCCCATTGACGCAGCTATAAAGAAACTGCCTGAAATGAAGGAGGCCCTGGTTCGATTCCTGGGTCAGGAAGATCCCCAGAGAAGGGATAGGCTACCCACCCCAGTATTCATGGGCTTCCTTGGTGGCTCAGACTGTAAAGAATCCACCTGCAAAGCGGAGACCTGGGTTCCATTCCTTGGTTGGGAAGCTCCTCTGGAGGAGGAAATGGCAATCCACTCCAGTGTTCTTGCCTGGAGAATCCCATGGACAGAGGAGTCTGACTGGCAAAGTATCTAATCAAATGCAAAAATGATAAACTTGATTTTGTTCCTCGGGGACCAGATGGTGCTGACCAGTGGGGTCCTATGACTCGGGGGCAGGAAGGTGGATCAGCTGCCTTATTTTTCTGAATTTCCTTCTGTTTCCTCATCAGAAAATCTGAACGGGCTCATCAGGATATACATATTCAGGCATCCACTCAGCTGAGTCCTCTGACCCCTCCAAGCCCTCTCTCCCCAAGTCCCAGAAGATGATGCTGATGCTGGTGCCGTGGAGACAGATGGCTATCCCCAGCCTTCAGACCAGCTCCAGGGGCCTGACCTGACCCCACCGTTTTGTCCTTCAGGGCACTTAGTGGTATTGTAGGTTGCTGTCCACATGGTACCCTAGTCCCTGGGACTGGAAGTAAGTGTAGGTAATAGACCAAGAGTTAAAACTCACAAGCCACTTGTCGTATGGTATTGGTTATGTTGTTTATTCTTATTTGCACACCCAAATGGGGGGCCACTCAGTGCAAGGACCGACTGGGGTGCACAGGACGTCAGGAAACATTCCACAGATCAGATCAGATCAGATCAGTCGTCAGTCGTGTCCGACTCTTTGCGACCCCATGAATCGCAGCACGCCAGGCCTCCCTGTCCATCACCAACTCACGGAGTTCACTGAGACTCATGTCCATCGAGTCAGTGATGCCATCCAGCCATCTCATCCTCTGCCATCCCCTTCTCCTCCTGCCCAGAATCCCTCCCAGCATCAGAGTCTTTTCCAATGAGTTAATTCTTCGCATGACGTGGACAAAGTACTGGAATTTCAGCTTCAGCATCATTCCTTCCAAAGAAATCCCAGGGCTCATCTCCTTCAGAATGGACTGGTTGGATCTCCTTGCAGTCCAAGGGACTCTCAGGAGTCTTCTCCAACACCACAGTTCAAAAGCATCAATTCTTCAGCGCTCAGCCTTCTTCACAGTCCAACTCTCACATCCATACATGACCACTGGAAAAACCATAGCCTTGACTAGACGGACCTTCGTTGGCAAAGTAATGTCTCTGCTTTTGAATATGCTATCTAGGTTGGTCATAACTTTCCTTCCAAGGAGTAAGCGTCTTTTAATTTCATGGCTGCAGTCACCATCAACAGTGATTTTGGAGCCCAGAAAAATAAAGTCTGACACTGTTTCCACTGTTTCCCCACCTATTTCCCATGAAGTGGTGGGACCTGATGCCATGATCTTCGTTTTCTGAATGTTGAGCTTTAAGCCAACTTTTTCACTCTCCTCTTTCACTTTCATCAAGAGGCTTTTTAGTTCCTCTTCACTTTCTGCCATAAGGATGGTGTCATCTGCATATCTGAGGTTATTGATATTTCTCCCGGAAATCTTGATTCCAGCTTGTGTTTCTTCCAATCCAGCGTTTCTCATGATGTACTCTGCATAAACTGAATTCTAAATCCTATGTAAATGACATTTCCAGCTTGCAGCTCAGTGTACTTGTCTTTAGGGTTTCCCAGGTGGCTCAGTGGGTAAAGAATCCGCCTGCAATGCCAGAGACACAGAAGATGCAGGTTTGATTCCTGGGTCAGGAAGATCCCCTGGAGGAGCGCATGGCAACCCACTCCAGTATTCTTGCCTGGAGAATCCCATGGACAGGGGAGCCTGGCGGGCTGCAGTCCACGGGGTCACCAAGAGTCAGACACAACTGAAGCGACTGGGCATCTACACACATACTTGTCTTTGTCCTCTAGTCGTCTCTGGTAAAATGCCCAGAAAGCGTGAAAGTGTTAGCTGCTCAGTTGTGTCCGACTCTTTGTGACACCACGGGCTATAGCCTGCCAGGCTCCTCTGTCCATGGAACTCTCCAGGCAAAAATACTGGTGTGCCCTAAACTTAAATTAATGGGTCTATTTGTTTCTTTTTTGTTTGTTTGTTTTTCATATAAATTTTTTTTATTTTTTAATACATTTATTGGAGTATAGCCAATTAACTAACGATGTTGTGGTAGTTTTAGGTGAACAGCAAAGGGACTCAGCCATACATATATTTATTTGTTAATCTGAACAAAAACACACCATTTGCCCTGCATTTCTCTAGATTCTGGATTCTCTGGCATATTTATCATAACTTTTTCAGATTGATGACCAGACCCCTTACTTTTTTAAGGAACTTAACCTTACAAAGTGTCTGGAAGTTGACTGGATATATTGAACACAATATGTAAAAATATATCTAAACTAGTGTGCAAACTCAAGCTTCTTGTGTGTTTCCCAGGGTTCCCTGTGAGTCCTGACTGCTCCCAGCCTTGCTCCCCTGGTGAAGGGCATTTGTTGTCTCCCTGAGGCCATACCATCTCTTACTTTACACATCTTTGGGAAATACTGTGCGTGGGGGGACATGTTGGATTTAGGGACCTAAGGTGATGGTGTGAACACTAAGATGGGGCTCTTCTCTGGGGTAGGGACTCAGCAGGTTCGCTCTCTCTTCCTCTGAAATGGCCAGAAAACTATTTTCACATTGTAATGAAGAACGTTTACTGTAGGTTATTTTGTGAGGTTGACAGATCCCATTACTCAGCTTTCAACCTCATCTGAACAAGGAGGAATTCCACTAAAGCGAGCCTGATCAAGCTCTTATGCTGTGTTTCTAATTAGAATTTAAGTTGCTTTTAATGTCAGTTCCAAAGAATCCATGGTGGAGAATTAGTTGCTACCTGTAGAAACAGAATGTCAGGGTCTGAACCAGGTAGTCTGAACAAAGAGAGATTTTGCCTTAATTTCCAGGGAATGTTAGCTCCGTGGAAGTTGGGGCCAGAGTGGGTGGAGCTGTAGAAGATCCATGGATGAGGTAGGTGAGCGTCATTGAATAACCTGGTTAAAAATTAAACTAACCAACGTTTCCTATAGAGAAGAATGTGTTTACTTCTTACCCCGATGGCTGCGATTTTGCTGGCCTTATCTGATGTTTTTCTCTTGCTTGCCATCCCCATGCTAATCTGCAAAACTCACATCCTTTTCTCTTTTCTCCCAGTGAAAAATTACTTGCTTAGAAAATAGATGACTTCATTCAGGCTGCTCTGTAGTAGTAGTCTCGGTTAGATATATTTGGGGGGAATATATTAAGTATAAAACATGAGATCTTCTTTCTTCAATGAGCATCACATCACTATGCATCGACATTTTTTCCTGACAAAGGGATCAGTATAAATTGAAATATTTGCCCCCTCCCCAAAAACAGTGGAGGTAAAACTAGGAATTGCCCAAATCCATAGCCTGAAACTTGCTGTCTACAACTTGGTTGATGAGAAGAGCATAAAACTCTGAAATTAGCTTATTAAAATATTAATCTCCTGGAGCATGGGATCATTTGCAGAATTATGCACATGTTGTGTTGGTAGATAGTACAGTCAGGCAAAGGTGATGTTAACTGAAGTAAAAGTTGATTCGTTTTGTAGAATCTCTGTGAAAAGCAGCGGTTACAGTGAGAAAAGTGGAGTTTTAAACACGATATGTGAGAATCCTGGCTCTCTGTCAGTGTCACCTTGGGCAAAGGATCAAGCCTTTCTTAGCTCCAACATGTGCATATCAAACTGGCATTAAAAAGCAGACTTTTGTAAGGATTAGAGATAATTATAGGGCTTGCCTAGCAAAATTTTTGGCAGTCAGTGGTTATTAATAATTATTTTGCAAGCAATGTATTAACATACACTGAAGTCCTGGCATTTTCCACTATAGTTGTAATTTAAAAAAAAGTCATAGCACTAGTTAAAGTATGAAAATTAAAATATGTTTTACAAGTGCATTGACTTGTTAGCTATTACAAAAGTTTAGCTGCAAATAACCCAAATTAAAATCTGCCCCCTCAACAAAACAATGCAGTAAGTAGAGAAAACATGAGGAATGCTAGCTGGGCTCTGAGGAAGCTGACATCAAAGACCTGGTTTACTGGGGCAAGTTCTCAGCTGAGAGTCCAGTCGGTCATTTGTGAGAGGTCCAGGGTCCACCGCACCATGGTTTTGCTGACACAGAACCTGTGCAGGGGCAGCATTCTCTCGTGAGCATCAGGGGAGGCGACTGGACCATTGCGAAGCCAGGGGTGAAGGACTCAGAGGAGAGGGGCAGCAGGACAGAGCAGGTGGTGGCAGAGACACGTGGAGGGGAAGGCAGGTGTGAGAGGTCAGCAGGCCGTTGCCTCCGGAGGGACTCAGCTGGATAAAAGGTGTGTGAGGGCCACTAGTCATTCACGGCAAGAAGGCCCAGAGAGAGTGGAGAATGAGGGGAAGAGACGCAGGCCAGAAAGGCCGCCCCAGGAGCATGATGTGAGGCCAGGATGGCCCAGGGAGGAGCCGCAGGATGGGAAAGGCAGCTGCAAGGAAGGGCGGCTCCCGGGATGGGGTGCAGAGTGAAAGCAAGGACCTGATTCTCAGCACACCGATGTGGGAAAAGCACTCGAGAAAGAACAGATATAGGTATACGCATAACTGAATTCCTTTGCTGTACACCTGAAGCTAACACAAGATTATTAATCAATTATATGCCAATATAAAATAAAAACTTTCAATATTAATAAAACCACTGTACACATCAACATAATAACAGAGCAAAGACAGCATCTCGTTTTGGCCCCTAGGGAGCCTTTGTTGACCTAGGGAACGTGTTCCCAAGGGTGTCCTGCCGTGGGCACTGCAGAGGGTGAGGGCACAGGAGGGTGACAGACGCCTCGGAGATGGGGCAGGTGTCCCAGGATGTGGTGACGATGCATCTGCTCGTTCTCCTTGTTCTGGTCTCCAGCCCAACGCTATTTCTAATTTACCAATATTCTCATTTTCAGTTTGGGAGATGCAGAAAAGAGTACCTGTGGAGAAGGTGCCCTTGCATGCTTTTGTGTTATGCAGAGTCCTAAGACCTCCATGGGTTAAATTTAAACGATACTTTAAAATATAACCAGGAGCTCCCCTGGTGGTCCTGTGGTTAAGACGCCTTGCTCCCAAAGCAGGGGCACCGGTTCAATCCTGATCAGGGAACTAGGTGCCGCATGCTTCACAGTGCAGCCAAATAAATAAAGAGATGTCATCTTGCTAAAAGGAAAAAAATATGATGCAAAAAAATTAAAAAACATATAACTAGACCATAATCTCACTAACTCAAATTGAAATAAAGCCCTGCCATTTTGCAAAACATCACCTCATTTCATTGTGAATTAATTTTCTTAAAGACGTCAAGTTAATTGAATGAGAGAAATGTCACCCAAAAGAGGGAGGCCTTCCTCACATTTGGACCTTTATTTTCTAAATATAAAATTCATATATTTTCCTCAACAATTCATTAGCTGGGGACCCCCTCCAGGGATGGGAAGTCTAGCAAGGAAATTAAATCCTAAATGAGAAGTTGCTGCTGGAATCTCTCCCGCATGACACACAGAGTCAGCATAGACAAACTCCCTCAAGTATATACCAGACGACTCAAGAAATTCACCAAAAGTGTGAATATTCATAAGACAACTCTCGAGAAAAGCAACCAATCATCATTAGATCCTTTCATGTTCATTATAATAAAATTAATCTTGATTAATTCATTCATTATTAATCTTGCATTCAAATGCAATTCCATAGAAATTGCATTGTGATTTAGCAATTAATTTACATGCCAAGATTGAGCCGTGTTTCCTTGGGCCTGCAAGGCACAGCTCTCCATTGTGTCAGAGGCAATGGCAAGCCCAGAAGATCTGTTTGTCTAAACATATTCAAAGGAATATCCAAGAAGTTATAAATGCTAAAGCAGGAGAGATTTCCTGCCTTCCATTCTATACTCTTAAAAAAAAAAAACAGCAACAGAAATTGTGCAACCTCTTGAGGGGAGAAAAAGCAGGCACATATTTTAAATGTTCAAGTGAAGTTTAGGACTTGAAAGTGGCTTCCTTGAATTTTGAAAGTCACTCAGATCTATTCATCATTTACATGAGCTTTTAAAGAAATGTGGATTAACTGAGTGGTAGACCCACTGCATCAAGGAGGAAACTGTCAAATGTGTAATGTGTTTGGTGAGGACACAGGTGGGAAGCCGAGGGCTGACCTCAGAAGTGGAGTTTTATCATCAGATGAGGTTACATAAAACCCTCTTAGTGCTGTTAGTCGCTCAGTTGTATGGAACTCTTTGCAATTCCATAGACTACAGTCCGCCAGGCTCCTCTGTCCACGGAATCCTCCAGGCAAGAATACTGGAGTGGATTGCCACTCCCTTCTTCAGGGTGTCTTCCCGACCCAGGGTTTGAACCCACATCTCCCAGGTCTCCTGCATCACAGGCGTATTCTTTACCCCTGAGCCATCCCTCTTAATCTTTATTCAGAGAAGCTTTCAGCGTTCAGTGTCCCCAGGCCCTCCATTTGTGTGTCTTGTGGAATTCAGAATTAACGTGATGTTGAAGACAGTTTGCTGAGCAGACTGACCTTTGGTCTGCAGCCTGTCTGTACGTCTTCAGAAACCTTGAGGCTTGTAGTCCTCAGCGCCCCACCCCTAGGAACCAGACAAGCATCGGAACTCAGCGGCTCTTTCTTCATTCTGTCCGAGACCTGCTTTTTAGGCCCAGAAAGATGCTGGCATCCACACTGGGCTCATTCTGCCCAAAAGAAGGAAAAAATTCAAACTGAGTTCTCAAGCAAGACTTGGAGGCATTCCACACTGAGGATGTTTACACAGGCTTCTTGATTGCATAGGAAACAAATGTTCTCATTTGATCTGATCAGCTCAGCCCCATGTATCTGAGGCCTCGTGAAAGAAATGAGAACTTTCACCGACCCATGAAAGGCATAAACTAGAATTTCTAACTCAGATGGAAAACCAGCTAAAGCTTCAGTCCCCAGGTTGAGGTATCTGCTAAGGCGCTGCATCAGGTATGTGGACTGGATCCCGGGGGAGGGTCAGTCCACCGAGACAGCCGTGTGGGTCAGATGGTGCCACCCAGAAAGAAAACAGCTTCCAATCAGCCCTCTTGCAGGTGGCTGGAAGGGTAAAGACCCGTGGGAGCTACTCCTCCTAGTCTCTGCGGGACAGGCAGGGAGGGCGCGTCTCTGCAAAAAGAGGTCGGAGGGCACACTTTGTCCTGGCAGCTCCAGGACACACCCAGCATCCCTGGAAGGGGCAGAGACCACCAGCCTGGGGCCTCCCCATGGACTCTTTCTGCTGAAGGGCCGTGAGAAGGCATGCTCTGTAAAGAGCACAGGACCTCTAATCGCAACAGCGCGCGCGCGCGCGCGCGCGTGTGTGTGTGTGTGTGTGTGTGTGTGTGTTAGTCACTCAGTGGTGTCCGACTCTGCGATCCTATGGACTGCGGCCTGCCGGGCTCCTCTGTCCACGGGATTCTCCAGGCAAGAATACTGGATTGGGTTGCCTTTTCTTTCTAAAGGGGATCTTCCTGACCCGGGGGTCGAAGGTCTCCTCTCCTGCGTTGGCACGGATTCTTCACCGCTGAACCCCCCAGGAACTCCATCATCGCTGCGGCGTCTCTCCTCAAACTGCACTTACTGTCCTCAAGGCCGGAGGGACATCCTGCCCTGTTACCAATGATTCTGTGTTTACAAAATGTGGTACATGGTTTGCCTGCGTTTTCCTCTTTTCCTATAAATGCTTTCTAGATCTTCTCTTTTCAAATGTCCTTGGAACCAAGCTTGACCCTTTGCTGTGATCCTTTACAGTGGGACATCCATCAATCTGCCACAATGAAGCATGAAGAAAGCTATTAACTCAGATGTGTAGCACCCACACACACATGCCTGTATAAACACGTATACATGAGGGATAAATACAAAGGATGTGTGCCTGTCATGTTACTGCCTTTATTTGTCAAGTACAACCTTGTAAACCAATTGTTTCAGTTCAGTCACTCAGTCATGTCCAACTCTTTGCGACCCCATGAATCGCAGCACACCAGGCCTCCCTGTCCATCACCAATTACCAAAGTCCACCCAAACCCATGTCCATTGAGTCAGTGATGCCATCCAGCCATCTCATCCTCTGTCATCCCCTTCTCCTCCTGCCCTCAATCTTTCCCAGCATCAGGGTCTTTTCTAATGAGTCAGCTCTTCGCATCAGGTAGCCAAAGGATTGGAATTTCAGCTTCAACATCAGTCCTTCCAATGAACACCCAGGACTGATCTCCTTTAGGATGGACTGGTTGGATCTCCTTGCAGTCCAAGGGACTCTCAGGAGTCTTCTCCAACACCACAGTTCAAAAGCATCAATTCTTCAGCGCTCAGCCTTCTTCACAGTCCAACTCTCACATCCATACATGACCACTGGAAAAACCATAGCCTTGACTAGATGGACCTTTGTTGGCAAAGTAATGTCTCTATTTTTTAATATGCTGTCTAGGTTGGTCATAACTTACCTTCCAAGGAGTAAGCATCTTTTAATTTCATGGCTGCAGTCACCATCAACAGTGATTCTGGAGCCCAGAAAAATAAAGTCAGCATTGTTTCCACTCTTTCCCCATCTATCTCCCATGAAGTGATGGGACCAGATGCCATGATCTTAGTTTTCTGAATGTTGAACTTTAAGCCAACTTTTTCACTCTCCTCTTTCACTTTCATCAAAAGGCTTTTTAGTTCCTCTTCACTTTCTGCCATAAGGGTGCTGTCATCTTCTTATCTGAGGTTATTGCTATTTCTCATGGCAATCTTGATTATAGCTTGTGCTTCCTCCAGCCCAGCGTTTCTCATGATGTACTCTGCATATAAGTTAAATAAGCAGGGTGACAATATACAGCTTTGATGTACTCCTTTTCCTATTTGTAACTACTCTGTAGATCCATGTTCAGTTTTAACTGTTGCTTCCTGACCTGCATATAGGTTTCTCAAGAGGCAGGTCAGGTGGTCTGGTATTTCCATCTCTTTCAGAATTTTCCACAGTTTATTGTGATCCACACAGTCAATAGCTGTGAAAAGAAGAGAAGTGAAAAACAAAGGAGAAAAGGAAAGATATAATCATCTGAATGCAGAGCACCAAAGAATAGCAAGAAGAGATAAGATAGCCTTCCTCGGTGATCAATGCAAAGAAATAGAGGAAAACAACAGAATGGGAAAGACTAGAGATCTCTTCAAGAAAATTAGAGATACCAAGGGAACATTTCATACAAAGATGGGCTCGATAAAGGACAGAAATGGTATGGACTTAACAGAAGCAGAAGATATTAAGAAGAGGTGGCAAGAATACACAGAAGAACTGTACAAAAAAGATCTTCACAACCAATATAATCACCATGGTGTGATAACTGACCTAGAGCCAGACATCCTGGAAGGTGAAGTCAAGTGGGCCTTAGAAAGCATCACTACAAACAAAGCTAGTGGAGGTGATGGCATTCCAGTTGAGCTATTTCAAATCCTGAAAGATGATGCTGTGAAAGTGCTGCACTCAATATGCCAGCAAAATTGGAAAACTCAGCAGTGGACACAGGACTGGAAAAGGTCAGTTTTTATTCCAATCCCAAAGAAAGGCAATGCCAAAGAATGCTCAAACTACCATACGATTGCACTCATCTCACATGCTAGTAAAATAATGCTCAAAATTCTCCAACCCAGGCTTCAGTAATATGTGAACCATGAACTTCCAGATGTTCAAGCTGGTTTTAGAAAAGGCAGAGGAACCAGAGATCAAATTGCCAACATCTGCTGGATCATCGAGAAAGCGAGAGAGTTCCAGAAAAACATCTATTTCTGCTTTATTGACTATGCCAAAGCCTTTGACTGTGTGGATCACAATAAATTGTGGAAAATTCTTCAAGAGATGGGCATACCAGACCATCTGACCTGCCTCTTGAGAAACCCGTATGCAGGTCAGGAAGCAACAGGTAGAACTGGACATGGAACAACAGACTGGTTCCAAATAGCAAAAGGAGTACGTCAAGGCTGTATATTGTCACCCTGCTTATTTAACTTCTATGCAGAGTACATCATGAGAAATGCTGGGCTGGATGAAGCACAAGCTGGAATCAAGATTGTCGGGAGAAATATCAATAACCTCAGATATGCATATGACACCACCCTTATGGCAGAAAGTGAAGAGGAACTCAAAAGCCTCTTGATGAAAGTGAAAGTGGAAAGTGAAAAAGTTGGCTTAAAGCTCAACATTCAGAAAATTAAGATCATAGCATCTGGTCCCATCACTTCATGGGAAATAGATGGGGAAACAGTGGAAACAGTGTCAGGCTTTATTTTTTGGGGCTCCAAAATCATTGCAGATGGTGACTGCAGCCATGAAATTAAAAGACGCTTACTCCTTGGAAGGAAAGTTATGACCAACCTAGATAGTATATTCAAAAGCAGAGATATTAGTTTGCCAACAAAGGTCTGTCTAGTCAGGGCTATGGTTTTTCCAGTAGTCATGTATGGATGTGAGAGTTGGACTGTGAAGAAAGCTGAACACCGAAGAATTGACGCTTTTGAACTGTGGTGTTGGAGAAGACTCTTGAGAGTCCCTTGGACTGCAAGGAGATCCAACCAGTCCATTCTGAAGGAGATCAGCCCTGGGCTTTCTTTGGAAGGACTGATGCTAAAGCTGAAACTCCAGTACTTTGTCCACCTCATGCGAAGAGTTGACTCATTGGAAAAGACTGATGCTGGGAGGGATTGGGGGCAGGAGGAGAAGGGGACAACAGAGGTTGAGATGGCTGGATGGCATCACTGACTCGATGGACGTGAGTCTGAGTGAACTCTGGGAGTTGGTGATGGACAGGGAGGCCTGGCATGCTGTGATTCATGGAGTCGCAAAGAGTTGGACACGACTGAGCTACTGGACTGAACACAGTCAAAGGCTTTGGCATAGTCAATAAAGAAGAAATAGATGTTTTTCTGGAACTCTCTTACTTTTTCCATGATCCAGCAGATGTTGGCTATTTGATCTCTGGTTCCTCTGCCTTTTCTAAAACCAGCTTGAACATCTAGAAGTTCACGGTTCACATATTGCTGAAGCCTGGCTTCTCTTGTGGCTCAGCTGGTAAAGAATCCGCCTGCAATGCAGGAGACCTGGGTTCAATCCCTGGGTTGGGAAAATCCCCTGGAGAAGGTAAAGAAAGGCTACCCACTCCAGCATTCTTGCCTGGAGAATTCCATGGACTGTAAAGTCCATGGGGTTGCAAAGCCACAACTGAGTACTACTTCCCTGGTGGCTCAGATGGTAAGCGTCTCTCTACAATGTGGGAGACCTAGGTTCAATCCTTGGGTCGGGGAGATTCCCTGGAGAAGGAAATGGCAAACCACTCCAGTACTCTTGCCTAGAAAATCCCATGGATGGAGGAATCTGATGCAGGTTACTGTCCATGGGGTCACAAAGAGTCAGACATGACTAAGCGACTTCACTTTCACTTTGAACATTCTTGGCATTGCCTTTCTTTGGGATTGGAATCAACTGTACTCCCATATAAAATTAAAATTAAGAAAAGGACTACGCATCTGAAGGTCCTGTCCCCTCACTCTCAGGAGCACACGGGGCATGTGCAGGATGCTGGAGGTGAGCACCCTACGAGCGGGCCAGGACTTCCTCTGGAGCACGTGGATGGTCTTTGCTCCTGGGACCGACATCAGCCTTCTCCTCTTGTTGAAGGGCAGCCGGCTGGTGGGTAGGGCACAGTTTTGATGCTGACATTTGATTGAAGAGAAATGGAAAACCAAAGTCCCTACAGACCAGTGACCACATGAGAAGTGCAGGCTGGACACACTGACATGTCCTGACACCCGGGACAGTGTCCAGACCCTGCGGACCTATGGAGTGCGCTTGAGCCCTGGGCCCATCCAGGGAGTGCCTGCCGTTTAGGGGAAGTTGACCCCTGGCCCAGTGCACCGGGTTCAGACACGACCCCCCGAGCACGGGCCACTCAGGTGTACATCCGTCAACCCCACAGGCCCATGGGAGACAGCAGTAGCCCACGTGCGGACGGACTGCAGGAGGACACAGTGTCTTGTCGGGGACGTGGCGCTGGCCTGGGCTCCAATCTTGCCTCGAGCAGTTCAGCTCACCCGGGGCTCAGCAACCTTCCCTGGAGATGCCTGGCCAAGGGGGCCCCCTGGCCCCTGTGAAGAGGGCAGAGCCCCGAGGGGGGCTGTCCAGCCGGAGTGGAGACCAGGGAGCTGTGAGGTCTGCAGGGGACAGTGACTCTGGTGGCCTGACCACTGCCCCCCAGAGGGGACGTGGTGTCCCAGGGGACATTGACTCGGGCACCTGACTCCTCCACCCCCGAGGAGACGTGGTGTCCCATGAAGCAGCGGGTGGCACCTGCTCATCCAGTCTGCATCCCCCGGCCCCAGCAGTGTGGAAGCAAACCCGAACTGAAGTCTGGTCCCGCCTTCTTCTGGGCAGGGGAGGCCCTGGGGTACAGTCTGAAGGAAGCCAGTCTGCGGCCGTGGGCACGGGTGACCGCGTGGATGGACGGGGAGCCCAGCCTGGCAGCGTTAGCCTTGGCCACGCTCTGTCTGAAGTGATCATGGCCTCCAGATCCAAGTAGAAAGACCAGGACTTCTTGGCTGTGAGGGGAGTGGACGCCAGGGCGGGGGGGCCGGCTGCTGCCTGCTGCCCACGGCTGACTGCTCTGTGGTCGGAGCTCCTGCAGGGCCTCAGGTCTCATCCTGAAGGGTCAGCATGCAGCTCTGTCCAGGGAACCCGCCGAGACTGTGCGATAGACCGCATGTCAACAGGTACTAGCCGCCTGGAGTCTCTCCACCTAGCGCGTCAAACAGAAAACAGGCTTATTTGAGGGAAGAATCGTGTATTCATTACCGAACACAGGTAACAGCAGCTTAGAATTCCTTCTCTTATTGTTCCAAAAAAGTCAGATAAAAAGACATAATGGGTTAGATATTACATAAAGCTTTTTGTTTTTCTGGTGTAACAACAAACTAACTTTGCTTAAATTAAAAAAAAAAAAAGAAAGAAAACCTGTTACTGCAAGCACAGAGACCAATTTCAATGACATACACAGAAGAAGAGGAACTGAAATAGTTTTAAGAGGGATATTTTCAACTCCAAGAGGATAAGTTCAGTGTCTAGTGAGGCAAGATGGTTAACTGCTACCACGTGACCCTTTTAAGGGCTTCCCCGGTGGCTCAGTAGATAAACAATCCGTCTGCAGTCAGGAGACATAGGAGATGTGGGTTCCATCCCTGGGTTGGGAAGATCTCCTGGAGGAGGGCATGGCAACTCACTCCAGTATTCTTGCCTAGAGAATCCCATGGACGGAGCAGTCTGGTGGTCTACAGTCCATGGGGTTGCAAAGAGTACGACAAGACGGAGCATGCACGGACAGAAGCTGCCACAAGGGGAGTTCTCTTTGGATTTTGAAAACAATAGAACACAAGTGATCCAGTATTTAAACAGGAAAGTCTATTCTTTAATTCATATTTTTCTTCTCAAAATAACCACTTTCCCCAAAAGAAACAGACACTTCTGTTGAGGATGGAGGGAAGCAAACACAAGGAATAAAGCAGAGAGTGAGGAAGCTCTATTGACTTTAAATAACAGCAAAATCTTTCTCAAGGGCACCTGCCGTCGCACGTCCAGGCTCTGGGGAAGCCAGGCTATTGACACGCCAGACGACAGAGGATCCATAGGAAAAAACTACTCCAATTATTGGCTGCTTTTGTAATTAGAAGCAGAAAGTATCCAGCCATTTGCTCCAATTGACAGATAGGGAATGTGTAATGCAAAGAGATATACAGTTTCTGTCATATCCTCAGAGCTAAATAAAACAGACCCGCCTTCCAGGAGGAATTGGGTTTCAGGCCCACAATGGTACAGTGTGTCAGAACCTTGGTTTTCCTTTTTTATTATGAGAATCAATAGACTCACTCCCAGACTGTTGCCGCATGATATTGGATCTATTTAATTGATGGGCACCTATAATGTAAGGAGACTGTGCCGGGTAATTATACAGACGTACTCAGTGAAGTCATTTAAATGACAATTTTTATTTTTATATTGTTTACAGGGACTGCCATAAGAGAGACACTGTCATTTTCTATCATAAGAGATTCGATAAAGGCAGATACAAAGCATGATGCATTTAAGCTGTGTCAGATGTAATCTGATTTATGTAACATTATACCTTTCACCAAGTCCCCTTGCAGAAGGAAAGGATACTTTTTCCTGAAAGACAATCATTTAGATCTTGGATTATTCCTAAGCTTTCTAAATCAAGGGTGCCATGAGAGGAAACAGGGAGCTCTGTGTATTTATAGCTTTGAAAAAAATGAAACAAAGCTTCTCTGATGTTTTGGTTGGGCAAAGAACCCACCAATTTGGATACGATACGGAGAAATACGTATTTAGTTGAGCAACATTTTTTCAGCAGTTTGTTTCCAAATAGGAAACCTGGAAGGTGGGGTGTGACAGGTGGTGCGAGGAGGTGACCACGTGGGTGCCAGCCCAGCAGGTACAAGGGCGAGGCTGCCAGGTGTCACGGCGAGGGGCTGAGACTCTGGTGCCACGGGGTCGGGAGGAAGGTACTGGGCCTCAGGGCAGGCACACCTGGGCTACCTTTTCATGAAACGAATAGAAGCGTAAGGAGCTCAATCACTGGGAGTCACCGAGGGCAGACGCGGCCTTATGCATTGTCAGGGGCAGTCAGGTCCGTTGGTCTAATGTCTGAGTCTCACACTTTCAGACTCTGCAGCTGAAGGCAGGGGACCCAGGCAGCCTCAGGGGCGCTAATCCTTCCATCTGTTGACCCAAGAGCATCACCTGGGGGATCCACACTGGAGCTCTTCCTCCTTACGACAGTGCCCAGAGCTGTCTACAATCCCGTGCCTACACCCATTCTGCCCTCTGAGATTGAGCTCTGTCCTTTATGCTGTGAGCAGTCCTGGTCTCTGAACACTCGCTGTCTGTGCCCTTGGCCCCAGAGCCCCACACCCGGCCCCTCCCAGAGGTCTTATGGAGATGGAGCAGAGAAGGCTCTGTGGACTGTCACGTGGCTGCGAGCTCCATGGGCAGGAACATTTGCCCTGGTCTCCAGCACAGACCCAGGGCCTTGAAGAGAAGGCAGAGCAAGCAGTGAATATATCCGGGCGACAAGGTCAGTTTCTCGGACCCAGGGGATGGGCCCCCAAGAAGAAGAGGCGTCCGGGGCCCCGGTGCTGTCTCCTGACCTCCTCATCCTTCGAGCAGATTCCGCACTCTCACCCACCACGCCAGCCATCTCTGCCCTTGGGTCTCCACCACATGTTAGGACCAGGGTCTGCTCCCCCTGCAGCTGGGTGGGGCCGCGAGGCAATACAGGCCAAAGTCTGGAGACACGGGGGGCAGGTTTCCAGGGGGCTGTCACCTGGCTGCACTGGCTCCTCCCGGCTCCTCGCCACCTGCCTTCCTGCGCCATCTACACTCCAAGCAGAGCAGAAGGAGGTTCTTCCTCAAGGAGACAGGCCAGGACACACAGGAACGGAGCGGCCCACAGGTGCTCCCATCTGACGCCCCCTCACGAGAACCCCTGCCTCCTTCCCCAACTCTACCTGCCCTAACTGTACCTTCTCCTACCTGCACGCTTCTGGCGCTGCACCTGGAAGACTTGCAGCGCTGGGCACGCCATCCCTGCTGGGAGTGGTCCTCAGGAACAGGAGGAGAGCTTGGAAGTAGCCTGCAGACTGTGATGCAAAGTGAGACGCCAGGAAAGAGACAGATGTGCTCACACAACTGCAAGACTCTGCTTCCTGGCCCTTGACGTCACCACCCGCTCTGAGTGCATAAGTCAGGTTTCTAACAAAGCTTGGGAGCGAGGATTTGGTGAGGGGGCTTTTGGGGGAATGAGTGTGTTTAGGGGAAAGCATAATTTCACCTGGGAAATAGGCTCTCACCCCCAGAGAGTGGGGACCTCACAGGGTACCCTACCAGCAGCAGCAATCTTCTGACCACCCAGACTCTTCCTCCCACAGCCCAGGGGTCAGAAATGGACACTGCACGTGGACCTTGACATGAGCAAGACCAGCCCCGTCCCCAGCCTGAGGACAGGTGCCTGCTTGCAGCCAGCGTGCCCTGGACAGGGAGAGGTTGACTAATATCGGGGACAGTTTGAACTCTTTGGTTGGGAAGATGCTTGCGTGTATATATACTGCAGAAGAGTGTGTGTGCATGTGCCTGTGAGCTAAGTTGCTTCAGTCGTGTCCGACTCTTTGTGACTGTATGGGCCATAGCCCGCCAGGCTCCTCTGTCCATGGGATTCTCCAGGCAAGAATCCTGGAGTGGAGTGCCATGCCCTCCTCCAGGGGGATCTTCCAAACAGAGATCGAACGTGTTTCTTAAGTCTCCCGAATTGGCAGGCGGGATCTTTTCCACTAGTGTCACCTGGAAAGCCCACAGAACAGTGTATTCTCCCCTAAATTAACCAAGAATCTATGGGATTTGTTTTCTCCTAGCATCAGGGAGAAATGTCCCCACTCTGCACAGTTGAAAGCACAGTGTGGGGCTAAACTGAACTGAGTTCCGGTGCTGGGGTCCCGGTCATCTTACTCAACAGGCAGGTTCTACGAGTGCTCCGCGCGGACTGAACCGAAAGGAATCTGTGTCCCCTCTGTCAGCACCTAGAATGTTCTAAGTCCTCAACAAAGGTCTGCTGATTTTACATTTTCAGATGAACGCTATTCCCACTACTCCTCTAGGCAGTATTTGCAGACCTGGGCATTTTTTAAGTGAGTGGAGAAAACCTCTAGCTCAGGGAAGGCAGAGTTATGGAATGTAACTCAGTATTATTCTTTGAAGTGTCTGAATTCATAGCTCAGTGTAGAGAAAGAATAAGAAGCTGCTATCCTGTCATAAAACGGCTGCATGGAATCATAAACCAGTTCTGACAGCAGCAGCGCGTGTGACATGCGGTCAAGGAGAGGGGGCAACCCTGAAATGCTCCATGAGAATCGTTCCTTATTTTTCCACAGAGAGAGGTGAACCTCCAGGTTTCCCACAGAGGACCTCGAACCCAGGGTGCCCATCAGCCCTGTGGGAGGGCCACGGATGGGTCAAAGATTTACATATATGTACAAGCACACACACACAGAGTACACATATACAGATATGTACACACATACAGATATACATGCATGCATCTATGTGCGTACATGTGTGTCCATGTGTGTCCATGAATAGCATATCTATGAAAAAGTGAAAGTGTTAGTCACTCCGTCGTGTCCAATTCTTTGCGACCCTATGAATGGTAGCCTGCCAGGCTCCTCTGTCTATGGAATTTTCCAGCCAAGAATATGGGAGGGCGTTGCCATTCCCTCATCCATGGGATCTTCCCAACTGATTGAACCTGGGTCTCCCACATTGCAGATTCTTTGCCATCTGTGCCACCAGCAAATTATATTTATGCACAAATACATAGAATATGTGTGCACATATATGTGTCTACACACCCAGATTACAAACATGTATGCACAGAGTGTATGTAATGTATACACACCTAGTGTATATATATGTGTGTGCACACAAATACAAGCATACACATGTATACACATACATACACATAATATATGTATATACACATGAATAGTGTATATAGTAAGTGTGTGTATACACACACACACACACACACACACACACACACACACCATGGTATCCCTGGAGACAAAGTTCTCCAGTGGGAACCTGAATCCTGCAAAATCACTATCAGTTACATTTCTGTCTCCAGAAGCCAAGCCCTACATTGCGTTTTTTCTCCATTCGTTCTGGAACCCGGAGCAGGAACACAGATTAAATTGCTGCTTTGAGACGACAGTGCTGTCTGGTAAGCAGTGTGCTCAAGAACGTAGGAAGCAGCAGTGCAAACTGCCCCAGGCCCCGCCACCCGCACGGAAGCCTTGAGGCACCAATGTACTCCAGGCGGCGTGACAGAAGTACACTGCCACTCGAGTTAATGGATTTATCAAATACCTTATTTCATGCTTTCTGCTTTTGATTTATGAATTTTGATCCTGGAGACAAGGGCCCTGTGAGTATTGATTGTGGGAAATGTCAGACTAACAGAAGTTAATTTCACTTGTGCATGTGAAGGGCTCCGGTCCTCTGACAGCCCTGTCTGCGGAGGATCAGTTGTCAGGCGCCCAGTGACACAGCGCTGTCACCTCCTGCTGTCACCAGGGCCACCATCCCACACAGCAGACCTGGGCCGCCCCGCCCCATGGGCTAAAGCTGCGCTTGAATATGGATCTGAGAGCAGGGCGTGCACACGGGGAACCTCGGATTGTGGGCGAAGATGAAACTCGAGGCCGTGGCTCGCCAGGAGGGGGAGGGACCCGAGCCGCCGGTGGGCAGGGTGCCCTGCCCTTTGGGGCGTCACACTTTTGATTGCAATATGCCTGACAGGATAATGGAATGTCATTCTGCCAACTCCCAAGCTGGTTAGGGACAGTTTATTTATTGATTGACTTTCTCTGTAAATTATCAATCTTTTTTATACTCCAGTCAACAAGGCATTCGTTATGCAGTAATATCCTAATGTGCAGCCATGTGGCAGGCGTGTCTTCAATCCAGGACTCACATCCCGAAGGTTTGCAGAGCTGGAAATGAAACTGTTCTTTAAGCCATAGACTTACACCCCTTCCACAGGTTAAGTTACAAGGGACATCTTGGGACACGTTGAAGTACATTGTATGGTTAAATTAGCACATACACATTGGTGCAAAAGACTCTGTGTAGCAGAAGGAGCAGAGACATCTTCTTTTGTAAAAATTTTATTGAAGTGTGGTCGATTTATACTGTTACGTTAACTTCTGCAATACAGCAAAGTGACTCAGTTTTACATACGTCTATTTGTTTCCATATTGCTTTCCATTACAGTTTATCACAGGATATTGGATATAGCTCCCTGTTTATCCATCCTGTATATAATAGTTTGCACCTGCTAATCCCAAACTCCCAATCCTGTCCTCCCCCACCCCTTCCCCCTTGGCAACCTCAAGTCTGTTGTCTACTCACAGACACAATTTTAAAAGAAACACCCCGCCCCTCCCCACACACACACAAAGAAATCAAGGTAAAAGTATGTGTAACAAACCTGGAGGATTGTTTCCTATTGCAGCGATAGTGAAGGTAATGAAACCTTAATTGCACCCTAACCTTTTAGTCAATAGCTTTTTATTCTTGGGGAAAAGTATCTAAATTGAAGGATAAATATTAGAGAGTTTGGTTGAAATATTCAAAGATACCAGCTCACTATTTATGAAGTTTTCTGAAGATATTGACTTTTAAAAATACAATGTGTATTTTAGAGCAGTTTTAGCTTCACAGAAAAACTAAGAGGAAAGTACAGAAACTTCCCATATATATTCCCCAGGCCCTACATGTATCAAGACCCCACTCTCAACAACCCCACCAGATTTGCTATAATCCATGAACCTACATGGCCCTTCAATGTCACCCAAATCTGCAGTTTACTTTAGGCTTCACTTGGTATTGTACATTTTATGGGGTTTGCTGCTGCTGCTGCTAAGTCGCTTCAGTCATGTCCGACTCTGTGCGACCCCATAGACGGTAGCCCACCAAGATCCGCTGTCCCTGGGATTCTCCAGGCAAGAACGCTGGAGTGGGCTGCCATTTCCTTCTCCAATGCATGAAAGTGAAAAGTGAAAGTGAAGTCGTTCAGTCGTGTCAGACTCTTAGCGACCCCATGGACTGCAGCCTACCAGGCTCCTCCATCCATGGGATTTTCCAGGCAAGAGTACTGGAGTGGGGTGCCATTGCCTTCTCTTATGGGGTTTAGACAGATATTAATATAATTATAATTATATAGTTGTAGTATAGTAGCATACAAAATAGCCTATTCACCACTCCCCTCCTCTAAACTCTGGAAACTAACGATCATTTTACTGGTTCCATGATGTTGCCTTTTCCAGAGTGCCCTGTAGTGGGAATCATACACGATGCAGCCTTTTCAGATTGGCTTTTTTCATACAGTAATACACTTCGGAGTTTCCTCCACATGTTTTCATGGCTTGATGGCTCATTTCTTGTTATTCCACTGTCTGGATGCATCACAGATTGTTTCTCTGTTAACCTTCTCAGGGTCATCTTGGTTTCTCCATAGTGCTGGCGATTATGAATGAAGCGTCTGTAAACATCCACTTATGAGTTTTTGCATGGGCATAAAATTTCAGGTCGCTTAGATAGATATCAAATCTAGTATCATGGGGTGAGAAAATGTCTAATTTTATAAGAAACCACCAAACTGTCTTCCAAAGTGGCGGCAGCATTTTGCACCCCCACCAGCTGTGATGAGGGTTCCTGTTGCTCCACACCCTGCCCAGCACCTGCCTCTGTCTCAGGATTTTGCACACAGAAGCTTCTGTAGATTCAAACACAGAAGCTTGTGCTTCCTCTTTTCCAATCTGGATACCTATCGTTTCTTTTCCTTGGATTAGCACACTGCCTAGAATCCCCCATACAAAGTTGAACACGAATTCTGGGAGAGAACATTCTTGTTTTATTCCTGATCTTAATGGAACAGCATCATCTCTCACTATTAGGTGTGATGTTAGCTGAAATTATTTGATTAATGTCCTTTATCAAGTTCTCACTGGTGAAGTCCTCCTCTACTTCCTTAATGTGGAAGCTAAGGCCACTGAGTTGAGCCTGTTCTTTCTTTCCAATATATATACATTCAGCGCCGCTCCTTTCACCTTAAATAATCCTTCAGCAGGAATTAGGTTTTTGTACCATCTAGCATTTATACTCTTGCACTTCTGTGACCTATGGGCATTTTAGAAATGCATCGTTTCACTTTCAGATAGTTAGGAATTCTCCATATTTCTTTGTTACTAAATTCTAATTTTATCCTGTTGTTGTCAGAGAACTAACCTGTATAAATTGAATCCTTTTAAATATCTTCAGGTCTTCCTTATGACCTAGTGTAGAGTCTATCATGGTCAATTATCTGTGAGCACTTGAAAAGAATGTGCACTCTGCTCTTATTGGGCGGAATGTTCTGTTAATATCAATGAGGTCAGTTTGGTCAATAGGGCTGGTCAATTCTTCTATATCTTACTGATTTTCTGTCTAATTCTTCCAGAAACTACCTAGGTGGGGTAAGGAAATCTCTGACATTTAATTGTCAACATGTCTATTTTTCCTTGAAGTACTATGAGATTTTGGTTCATGTATTTTGAAACTACATTGTTAGGTTTATAAATGTGTAGAATTGTTATGTCCTCCTGTTAAACTGAGTGTTTATCACTGTAAAATGAACTTCCTTTTTATCTGGTAAAATTATTTTCTCTGAAATCTACTTGTATATCTGTATACTGACACCAGCTTTCTTCTAATTAATGTTAACATGATATATAACTTTCTGACATTATATTTTCAACCTGTTTGTGTCTTTATGCATGGAGGGAAGAGGGAGGGAAAGAGGCTATATTTTAACCAATCTGAAAACCTCAATCTTTTCATTTGTTATTTAGACCAATCTCATTTCATAATTATTGATCTTGTTAGAGTTTTATTTGACATTTGTTCACCACATGGCTCATTTTTTTCCCTGTCCTCCTGTTTTCTTTTGTATTACATTAATATATTTTATGATTTTAATTTACTTTTCTTTACTAGCTAAATTGTTCTGCTGTGCATTAGTGACTGTTTCAGGCTTCACAATTCATGTGTGAGTAGAGTAATGGCCTCATGAAGATGTTCGGGTTATAACCCCCAAATCCTGTGGGTGTACCATAGGTGGAATTAAGGCTGCAGAGGGAATTCCCTGTTAGTCACAATGGTCAGTCACATCTCTTTTCACAGATTCCAAAGATTTGAATGTGGATTTGTGACTCTATTTTGTTCAATAAGTCATTAGGATAAGTTTGTTGGGAATGCTCTTAGAAGCATTTTATATTCTGACAAAAAAAGCCTAAGACATGACCTCTTTTTTCTCTGCCCGGTTTGGTGAAGATGTGATGCCTGAGGATCCTGAGTTTCCTTGACCATGAAGGGGCCAGGGCCTGCCCAAGCAACTAAAGATCAGTAAGCTGGGTGGTGGAGACACTTGGGTGTCATGGGATGTTTTTAACTTACTAACTAAATCAACTTGAGCGTCACCCTCTCCAGACATCTTGCTACATAGATCATAAGTTATTTGCTGTCTGCCAAATGCTATCTGCTGTGTGTGTGTGTGTGTGTGTGTGTGTGTGTGTAATACCAGTTAAGATGCTCCATGCCAACTTACTGAGCAATGAATGAAGAATCAAGTATGTGTATGATTCTTCTCTGTGTCTTAAGACCAATGTTTTACATACTGTGGTGGAGACCAGAGTGGAATCAGCTTGTACGGCTTACTAGTGAGTCGGTGGCTGTGGATGTCAGGGGCTCACTCAAAGGCAGCAGGCCTCAGTTTCCTCATGTTGACTTATTACCCAGGGGCCTTACAATGAAGCACTCAAAGTCATAAACCACTCACAAAATGTAAAGTGCACATAAATTCTAAATAACAACATAATCAATCCCACCCTGTCTAAAGCCATTAGAAGTATTCTCAAATGTAAGAGGGCATAAGACTTTTTTTTTTTGGCTGTACATCAATTTTCAAAGCCCTTTTTGGATGGGTGTCATTAAATTTTATAAATGGGACTATCAGTCTGCAATTTACTAGCTACCTTCTTTTAGAAGTGAGTGGTGAAGGTAAGGAAGATGCAGGAAATTCTAGCAGTTCTGAAATAGATCTGGCTAAAGATACCAAATAATTATAACTGATGTATACTAGTAAGGCACCGTAAAGAGGTCCTTATTTAATGTACCAAGTGTTAATATTTGCTGTGTATCTGCATCATCAATAAAGTACCATAAAGGATTCTAAGTAAAAACATATCAGTTCAGTTCAGTTCAGTTCAGTCGCTAGTTGTGTCTGACTCTTTGCGACCCATGAATTGCAGCACACCAGGCCTCCCTGTCCATCACCAACTCCAGGAGTTTACTCAAACTCTTGTCCATCGAGTGGGTGATGCCATCCAGCCATCTCATCCTCTGTCGTCCCCTTCTCCTCCTGCCCCCAATCCCTCCCAGCATCAGAGTCTTTTCCAATGAGTCAACTCTTCGCATGAGGTGGCCAAAGCACTGGAGTTTCAGCTTTAGCATCAGTCCTTCCAATAAACACCCAGGACTGATCTCCTTTAGAATGGACTGGTTGGATATCCTTGCAGTCCAAGGGACTCTCAAGCATCTTCTCCAACACCATAGTTCAAAAGCATCAATTCTTCGGCACTCAGCTTTCTTCACAGTCCAACTCTCACATCTATACATGACCACTGGAAAAACCATAGCCTTGACTAGACGGACCTTTGTTGGCAAAGTAATGTCTCTGCTTTTGAATATGCTATCTAGGTTGGTCATAACTTTCCTTCCAAGGAGTAAGCATCTTTTAATTTCATGGCTGCAGTCACCATCTGCAGTGATTTTGGAGCCCCAAAAAATAAAGTCTGACACTGTTTCCACTGTTTCCCCATCTATTTCCCATGAAGTGATGGGACCAGATGCCATGATCTTAATTTTCTGAATGTTGAGCTTTAAGCTAACTTTTTCACTCTCCACTTTCACTTTCAAGAGGCTTTTTAATTCCTCTTCACTTTCTGCCATAAGGGTGGTGTCATCTGCATATCTGAGGTTATTGATATTTCTCCTGGCAATCTTGATTCCAGCCTGTGCTTCTTCCAGCCTAGCGTTTCACATGATGTACTATGCATATAAGTTAAATAAGCAGGGTGACAATATACAGCCTTGACGTACTCCTTTTGCTATTTGGAACCAGTCTGTTGTTCCATGTCCAGTTCTAACTGTTGCTTCCTGACCTGCATACAGGTTTCTCAAGAGGCAGGTCAGATGGTGTGGTATGCCCATCTCTTGAAGAATTTTCCACAGTTTATTGTGATCCACACAGTCAAAGGCTTTGGCATAGTCAATACAGCAGAAATAGATGTTTTTCTGGAACTCTCTTGCTTTTTCGATGATCCAGCGGATGTTGGCAATTTGATCTCTGGTTCCTCTGCCTTTTCTAAAACCAGCTTGAACATCTGGAAGTTCATGGTTCACGTATTACTGAAGTCTGGCTTGGAGAATTTTGAGCATTACTTTACTAGCATGTGAGATGAGTGCAATTGTGTGGTAGTTTGAGCATTCTTTGGCACTGCCTTTCTTTGGGATTGGAATGAAAACTGTCCTTTTCCAGTCCTGTGGCCACTGCTGAGTTTTCCAAATTTGCTGACTTGAGTGCAGCACTTTCACAGCATCATCTTTCAGGATTTGAAATAGCTCAATCAGAATTCCATCACCTCCACTAGCTTTGTTCGTAGTGATGCTTTCTAAGGCCCACTTGACTTCACCTTCCAGGATGCCTGGCTCTAGGTGAGCAATCACACCATCGTGGTTATCTTGATCATGAAGATCTTTTTTATACAGTTCTTCTGTGTATTCTTGCCACCTCTTCTTAATATCTTCTGCTTCTGTTAGGTCCATACCATTTCTGTCCTTTATCAAGCCCATCTTTGCAAGAAATGTTCACTTGGTATCTCTAATTTTCTTGAAGAGATCTCTAGTCTTTCCCATTCTGTTGTTTTCCTCTATTTCTTTGCACTGATTACTGAGGAAGGCTTTTTTATCTCTCCTTGCTATTCTTTGGAACTCTGCATTCAGATGTTTATATCTTTCATTTTCTCCTTTGCTTTTCGCTTCTCTTCTTTTCACAGCTATTTGTAAGGCCTCCCCAGACAGCCATTTTGCTTTTCTGCATTTCTTTTCCATGGGGATGGTCTTGATCCCTGTCTCCTGTACAATGTCACGAACTTCTGTCCATAGTTCATCAGGCACTCTATCTATAAGATCTAGTCCCTTAAATCTATTTCTCACTTCCACTGTAAGGGATTTGATTTAGGTCATACCTGAATGGTCTAGTGGTTTTCCCTACTTTCTTCAATTTAAGTCTGAATTTGGCAATAAGGAGTTCATGATATAAGCCACAGTCAGCTCCTGATCTTGTTTTTGTTGACTGTATAGAGCTTCTCCATCTTTGGCTGCAAGGAATATAATCAATCTGATTTCGGTGTTGGCCATCTGGTGATGTCCATGTGTAGAGTCTTCTCTTGTGTTGTTGGAAGAGGGTGTTTGTTATGACCAGTGTGTTCTCTTGGCAGAACTCTATTAGCCTGTGCCCTGCTTCATTCTGTATTCAAGGCCAAATTTGCCTGTTACCCCAGGTGTTTCTTGACTTCCTACTTTTGCATTCTAGTCCCCTATAATGAAAAGGACATTTTTGGGGGGGTGTTAGTTCTAAAAGGTCTTGTAGGTCTTCATAGAACAGTTCAGCTTCTTTAGTGTTACTGGTTGGGGCATAGACTTGGATCACTGTGATACTGAATGGTTTGCCTTGGAAATGAACAGAGATCATAGTGTCGTTTTTGAGATTGCATCCAAGTTCTGCATTTCAGACTCTTTTGTTGACCATGATGGCTACTCCATTTCTTCTAAGGGATTCCTGCCTGCAGTAGTAGATACAATGGTCATCTGAGTTAAATTCACCCATTCCAGTCCATTTCAGTTCTCTGATTCCTAGAATGTCACGTTCACCCTTGCCATCTCCTGTTTGCCCACTTCCAATTGCCTTGATTCACGGACCTAACATTCCAGGTTCCTATGCAATATTGCTCTTTATAGCATCGGACCTTGCTTCTATTACCAGTCACATCCACGGGTATTGTTTTTGCTTTGGCTCCATCCCTTCATTCTTTCTGGAGTTATTTCTCCACTGATCTCCAGTAGCATATTGGGCACCTACCAACCTATCTTTTTGCCTTTTCATACTGTTCATGGGGATCTCAAGTCAAGAATACTGAAGTGGTTTGCCATTCCCTTCTCCAGTGGACCACATTCTGTCAGACCTCTCCACCATGACCTGCCCATCCTGGGTGGCCCCACATGGCATGGCTTAGTTTCATTGAGTTAGACAAGGTTGTGGTTCGTGTGATCAGATTGACTAGTTTTCTGTGATAATGGTTTCAGTGTGTCTGCCCTCTGATGCCCTCTCGCAACACCTACCGTCTTACTTGGGTTTCTCTTACCTTGGACGTGCGGTATCTCTTCACAGCTGCTCCAGCAAAGCGCAGCTGCTGCTCCTTACCTTGGATAAGGGGTATCTCCTCACAGCCGCCCCTCCTGACCTTGAACATTAAGTAGCTCCTCTCGGCTCTCCAGCACCTGCACAGCCAGCGCTCCTTGGACGTGGGGTAAAAACATATATTAAGCATTAATATAAGAGGGGTATTTTCTGGTCATGGAACAAAATTAGGCAATTCAAAAAGTTTTGTTTGGTTACACCTTAGAGTATTCAATATAGTTCTTTGTGCTATACAGTAAGTCCTGGTTGGTTATCTATTTTATATGTGAAAATGAAAGTATTAGCCACTCAGTCATATCTGACTCTTTGCAACCTCATGGACTGTAGCCCTCCAGGGTACCCTCTCCATGGAATTTTCCAGGCAAGAATACTGGAGTGGGTTGCCATTTCCTTCTCCAGAGGATATTGTCAACTCAGGCATCAAACCTGGGTCTCCTTGGTACTGTGTATACGTTTATCCCAAACTCTTGACTTAGGAAGCAGACTTTTATTATCGAAAATAAGTGTGATTTCCACAGAAGTTGCTCAGTGCCGAGAAAAATCTCTCTAGTCCAACTGCTGGCCAACAGTTTATGGGCCCAGTCCCCCCATCCAGCTGCTTTGCTAATAAAGTTTTATCGACACGCACCTCAGGCATTACTGTGCATACTGCATGGGCTGCTCTGCAGCAGAATGACCGCAACCACAAGGTCCCCGAAACCTGCACACTCTGCACTGATCCTTCACAAAAGCATGCCGACCCTAACTCCAGAAAGTAAAGTTCAAGTGTGAGATTTCTTCTCTCGCAAGCCAGGAAAGGGCAGAGACAAGAAATCCAGCAGCAACATCCTGTTGGGCAAGAGAGAGGAGACCCTGATAAGAGTTTGCTTGGAAAACAGTAACTGCCTGTCAAGCACCGAGGGTGTGTTGGTCTCTCTTGTGGCTGTTTTACAAGGAGCATCTCTTTGTTCACAGGCTCCTGTGACACGGGCTCCCGTCTCACAATGAGGAAAGTGAGGCACAGTGATCTCCCTCATCCAGGTTTGCCCTGAGAGCCAGAGGCAGAGCGGGTACCAGGGCCCCTCCCTTGACTCTTCCCCAGCACACGGTGGCCTGTTCCAAACTTGGGCTTGGAGGCCGCCCCACACATCAACTTCCTGTCAAGCCTGCCCACTTACTGTTTGTCCATTTGGCTTAAAAAAAAAATTAAACCTGATGACTTTTCCTTAGCGAGGAAAGGCCACAGCTCCTATCGCCGACTTAGGGTAACCCACTGTCACATTGCGTGATGGTTTCTGAACGCTTTGGAAAGAAAGGAAGGCATTCTGCTGTTGTTAAAGAGATAAGCACTGGTGAAAACAACCGCAGTTTAGAAATTCTTGAATTTGGCAATGTTCATAAAAAGGCCCCCAGAGGATGTTTTCCAGATGGAGAAACTGGAGACCTAACAGTACAGTTCTTCATGTTTTTGGACTGATAAAGAGTTGAACCAGTAATGGGAAAGCTAACACTGATCATTGTGTTTGGGCGTGTGGGCGAGTGTGAGAACGCATGTGTGCCTGTGTTCACGCGGGTGGATATGTGCTCTGTATATGTGCCTGTGTGCACGTGTGTCTCTGCAGACGCCTCCTCCTCGTCCAAGTTTCTCTTTTGCTTTCTTTGGCCAGTCGACAGTAAAAAGACCAAACCACTTTTTTCCACATTTGCTAAACACGGCAACCAGGAAGACATCGTGAACACGCATGCAGGGCCCAGCTCCCTGCTCGCAGCTCCCGACAGCTTGCGGGGTGGGCACGGTTAACCAGCCCCACAGCTGGCAGGTCTGTGCAGACTTAATTGCACACGGATGGCAGGGCAGCGAGAACCAAGGAAGAAATAAAACAGATAGCAAGCGAAGGGGACGAGTAGCACTGTAAACAGGCACTCTTTTCCCTCCACAGAGTGAGCCTGAGTGGCTGCGGCGCCTGCAGGCGCTGTCTGTGTGCAGCCAGCTCCTAATCCACGTCTCAAACGGCTTCCAGATGCTTCCACACCCACTTCCCGGGAGCTCCTGCCCCCAGACGCCTCTCCATGAGGGGTCTGTCTATGAGAAAAGGGGCTGGATCTTATAATCACTCATTTCCAATCACCCTGACTGGACGGGTATTAATAAACGTGTTTCATCTGTTTCTTTGATTAGGAAGAATTTCGTTGCTTCGTCCTGTAAGTCAGCGGAGGAGAGAGGCAGCCCGGACCAGGATGTGAGATTGTGTGCGTGTGTGTGTGTGAGTGTGTGAGTTTGTGAGTGTGTGGTGTGTGTGAGTGTGTGTGTGACTGTGTGTGTGTGGTGTGTATGTGTAAGTGTGTGTGGTATGTGTGTGTGTATGTGTGTGAGGGTATGTGTGAGTGTGTGTGTGTGTATGTGTGAGAGAGTGTGAGTGTGTGGTGTGTGAGTGTGTGTGTGAGAGAGTGTTGAGTGTGTGGTGTGTGTGTGAGAGAGTGTGTGTGGTGTGTGTGTGTGTGAGAGAGTGAGTGTGTGAGTGTGTGGTGTGTGTGTGTGTGTTGTGTGTGTGTGAGAGAGTGGTAAGTGTGTGGTGTGTGTGTGTGTGAGAAAGTGAGTGTGTGAGTATGTGAGAGTGTGTGGTGTGTGAGTGTGTGTGCATGTCTCTGTATGTGTGAGAGAGTGTGAGTGTGTGGTGTGTGTCTGTGTGTGTGTCTGTGTGCGTGAGAGAGTGTGACTGTGTGTGTGTGGTGTGTGTGTGTGTGTGTGAGAGAGTGTGAGTGTGTGTGTTTGTGTGTGTGTGCGTGAGAGAGTGTGACTGTGTGTGTGTGGTGTGTGTGTGTGTGTGAGAGAGTGTGAGTGTGTGTGTTTGTGTGTGTATGTGTGAGAGAGTGTGAGTGTGTGTGTTTGTGTGTGTATGTGTGAGAGAGTGTGAGTGTGTGTGTGGTGTGTGTGAGAGTGTGTGTGTGTGTGAGCGTGTGTGAGTGTGTGGCGTGTATGTGTGTGTGAGAGAGTGTTGAGTGTGTGGTGTGTGTGAGAGTGTGAGTGTGTGGTGAGTGTGTGTGTCTGTGTGTCTGTATGTGTGTGAGTATGTGTGTGTGTGAGAGTGTGAGTGTGTGTGTGAGTGTGTGGTGTGTGAGTGTGTGTGAGAGAGTGTGTGGTGTTTGTGTGTGTGAGAGAGTGTGTGTGAGTATGTGAGAGTGTGTGGTATGTGTGTGAGTGTGTGTGTGTCTCTGTGTGTATGTGTGTGTGAGAGAGTGTGAGTGTGTGGTGAGTGTGTGTGTGTCTGTGTGTGTGAGAGAGTATGAGTGTGTGTGAGTGTGTGTCTGTCTGTGTGTGGTGGGGGCGGGTTGTATATCTCTGCTGACACGTGCTGGGGTGCACAAGAAATGTACATGGTGCCCTGGCCATGGGGGGCAGCCTGCCCTCCAGGTGACACCCTGGCGGCTGGCCGGGGGTGCAGCGGCCTCCCCCCAGGCCACCGGCAGGGCCGCGGCCTCCCTCCAGCCACGGCTCTGGGTTTCCATGAGAGGGAAAACCTTCCTGAGTCCTGATGCTCAGAGCGCAACACGAATCCCGGGCCTGCTTTTCTTCCTTCCTTCTGAGGGTCTAATTTTGCTCTTTCAATCTGTGCAGAAACATGAACTTGTAAAGCAGAGGAGAGGACACAGTGTGCTGGGAAACCCCACTGTGGACCCAGGGCTCGCAGACTGGCGCCCTCAAACCCGGGGCCTCGCTTCTTGCTCGGGGCTGCAGGCCGCTGCCCGCTCTCAGGAGGGCCGGCCCCTTCCCCTTCCTCGTGTCTCCAAGCCCAAGCTCATCCTCATCTGTGACAGCTGGGCTCGCATGCTGATTTCATGGAAAGGAGGTACAATTAGAAGGGAGGCCCTCACACTCTCCTGACCCCAGAAGGCTGAGTCTCCTGCGTCAGAGCTTCCTCGCACCTCCTCCTTCCTCCCCATGGCCTGCCGGGCTGCGTCCAAGATGTCCCGCCTCCCCCTCCTCCACAGGTGTCCTTGCCTTTCTTCCCCCGGGTCCCCTCCAGCTCCCAACCCAGAGCTGCACCGTCTCCTCCTGCCAGGCTTTGCTCTCCCACCTCAGGGTCCCCTCCTGCCCCCCAGGCCCCACTCTCTCACCCCAGGGTCTATCCTGCCCCCAGGCCCAGCTTTCTCACTCCTGGGGTCCCCTCCTGTCCCCCCTCTCCAACCCAGGCCCCACTCTTTCACGCCTCTCCCAGAGGCAGCTGACCTTGGTTCCTGACTCAGATCTCTCCCAGTCCATCCCAGTTTACCTTCCAGGATGCAGACCTCAGGTCCCCCGGCCCCTTGCCCAGCACTGCCACACCTGGGGGGCTGTCAGCTCCCTGTCCCACCTGTTCTCCTGCCCCCACGGCCTCCCCGGTGGCTGTCTCTGTGGTCAGGCTCCCCCATCCCCATGCAGAGATTGCCCCTCATTCTTCCAGAGTTCAGGTCACCACCAGGGTGGCAGGAGCATCGTCTCCACTCTTCCTTGTCCTGGGCCCTACATCCTCCCATCACCATGAATTTGCTGATTCCACAGATGGGATTCTCTGTGTCTTCAGGGCAGGGCCCAGCCCAGCAGAGTAACTTTGACAAAATATTTGTGGAATAATTTTGCTTGAAAAAAATTTTAAAACTCCACGGTCTCAGGAACGTGAGGTTTCTTGCCTTCTAGAACCGGGAAGAGCCTGGGGCTCATCTCCAGGCCCAGCGGAGCCAGCTGTACTCAGCCTTCCCCACAGCCTTCACTGCTTTGCTAAAGATCAGCTCGCTGTGACCAAGAGGAAAGGGCCTTCATACACAGTAGGAGACGTTGGTGTCTCAGATGCTGAAGAGTCTGCCTGTAGTGCAGAAGACCCGGGTTCGATCCCTGGGTTGGGAAGATCCCCTGGAGGAGGTAATGGCAACCCACTCCAGTATTCTTGCCTGGAGAACCCCATGGACAGAGGAGCCTGGTGGGCTCTAGTCCATGGGATCACAAAGAGTTGGACACAACTGAGCAACTTCACTCTCACTTTCTTTATACACAATCCTACTGCAGCTTGTCTTTAAGAGAAAAGACATACCTGTGCTATTCAGCCACACTGGGTTGATTATCCCCCAAATGCATCCTACCCAGAACCTTGAAAAATGGCCTCACTTGGAAACCAGGTCTTTGCAGATAGGATCAGGCCAAGCTGAGTCACACTGGCTTTAGTTGGGCCTCAATTCAATGACTGGTTTTCCTTTGTTAATTTTTTTTTTTTTTTGTAATTTTATGCTGGAATGTGTGTCAGTTGCTCAGTCGTGTCTGACTCTTTGTGACCCCATGGACTGTAGCCCTCCAGGCTCTTCTGTCCATGGGATTCTCTAGACAAGGATACTGGAGTGGGTTGCCATGCCCTCCTCCAGGGGATCCTCCCAACCCAGGGATTGAACCCGTGTCTCTTACGCCTCCTGCGTTGGCAGCCGGGTTCTTTACCACTAGCGCCACCTGGGAAGCCCACTAGGACCAGGTTTTGAAATTCAGGTGAGCACATGGGTGAAGGCACTGATGAGGGGCTGGCACTGGGGACCCCGATGTGTGTCCCCAGGACAGGACAGGGAACCCAGGGGAGGTGTGATGGGGGTTCACGCCATGGTGGACTACCAGAGGAGAAGAGGGGCTCCTGTGAGCAGGGGTGGAGGGGGAGCCTGGCCAGGCTGCGGGCAGGGAAGCGTGTGTTAAACACACTGTGCTGAGCAGGCTCCCTCCTGGCACACCTTCTCACTGTGCATCTGAGGTGCTTGGCTGCAAAGGGAGACATTTCTGGAATTCCTTAAGCGGCAGCCTGGCTGGTGGGGCTCTGAGAGGCTTTGAGTCACTCGGGTTCTGCTGAGCTAACAAAACTAATGAGATGACACCAACCTTCCCCACGCCACCGGGGTCACGCTTCGCACCTGGAGCTGTCACTTCTGATTTGCCGTGAAAAAGTTATAGATAAGAGAGAGACAAACAAACAAGGTAAAAGAAGTGAGAAAAAAATTACTCAATAAAAAGCAACGATAAAGCAGTAAAAATAAGCAGCTACAGCGAGAGCAGAAATGCCCAACTGGACAAAACCATCACCGAAGGCCAGGCTGAGTCCTCCGCCTAGATGAGAAACAAATAAAGCAATAAAGCATGTCTGCAGGGTCAGGCCTGAGGTCCGACTCGGGGCCTGGGACCAGGGCGGGTCATGGGTGAAGGTCCTGGCGGTGGCGGTCCCTCCCGCTGACCGCAGCCGGGGCGCCGGCCCCGACCTCCGCACGAGGACCGTGGCGGGCAGAGCGCGGGCGGGACGCGGGGCCCTGGAAAGGCAGAGGGCGGAGGCCAGCACCGCGCCTCGATGGCCCACGCTACTGACCCCAGAGCACCCCTGGCAGACCCGGGAAGGCAGGGTTCTGGCCGCTCAGGCCAGAGACCCCAGACTCAGGCCGATTGGCCTGAATCTTTCCTCCACCTCTAAGCTCACTTCCAACTTGAGCTTGAGCAAATCTGCTGCTTTTTTACTTCCTTTTTTGCAGTCTCTCTGTCTATCAAACTGAAGTAGCAAACATACCCACGTCTGAAGGTGTCTGTTGCAAGAATATAAAATTCATACATTTAACCCAGGATCCAACAACAGAGAATTTCTAAGTATATCACAGCTCTTATTAGACATGAGGACACTGACACACACCTAAAACACGTCGGGATGAACGTGGTGCTGTAACAACGAGAGGAGGAAGAAGGCTTTCGGACAAAGCATCGTGCTGAATCTTGGTTTCATCCCTTATTTGTGGTTGAGTAAATTATTAACCCCTTTTGAGTCTCCGTTTTTGACATTGTTAGTAAAATTACCTTTAAAAAGACATTTCCTGGAGCTCTTGTCAGATAAAAAACAAGCACCTGCATTTGCCTGCCGAGCCTCACGTACCCCATGGCCTTTGCATCCTCCGGCAGCGATGTAGACACTGTTACCCAGGTTACACAGAGGCGGAGCCGGGCCCCACCAGCAGGAACTGTACTCAACACGTCTTAGTCATCTGTCTCATCCAGCAAAACTCCAAACACCCCTCAGCTACTGAGCCCTGTGCCGGTAGAGCACCTTGTTCATCTCAGGGATTCAAGTTTCAGTACTCAGAGGGATGTTCCTCTCTTGTATCTATTTGTATTAATGTGTGTGTTCAACATCAAAAGTGAAAAGAACTCAATGGACCTGAAATGGTTCTCTTCTTGAGAGATTCTGAAGGTGTGCCTTGAAAAAGATTGGTTTACAAAGAAGAGTTTATGGGGAAGGGGATGAATTTGGGGAGTTTGGAATCAACATACGCACATGACTGTATATGAAATAGATCACCAACAAGGACCTACTGAGCAGCGCAGGGGGCTCTCCTCAATACTTTGTAATAACCCATAAGGAGAAAAATCTGAAAAAGAATATAAGCATGCAGATACAGATGTGTGTGTGTATACGAAACTAATACATTGTGAATTAAATATAACTCAATTAAAGATTGTTAAAAAAAAGAAGTTATAAAACTATGAGGGGTACACAGGTTCTCTGTCACGCACACACACACACACTTCAGTTTATATCCCTAAACCTATAAGGAAGAGTCTCTGAAAGCAGGAGTGGCTATCTGAGGATCCCACGCCGTGTGCTCAAGGCCTCAGGGAGCGGTTACAACCTCGGAGACATGATCTGAATGTGGCCGCTGACTGTCCGAGTAGAACCATGTCTTAGATGGACTTGTCTGTTCCTTACCTCCCATCAGTTTTGGGGTTTTGAAAATAGAAAAGAGGGAATGAACATTGGACTTCTCTGTTTCCGCTCACCGTTACTTGTGCACAGAATTGTAGGACACACTCTTTCGAAAGAGACACAAAAGGAGGCAGATTACTGTTAACAGCTTCGAAGGACTTTTATTCTTCTTTAAAAATTTTATTTTATAAAAAAATAAAATTAAAAACTTCATTTAAGGAGACTATTTTTTTGTTTTTAAAAGTGATTTTATTATTTTTTCCATTTTATTTTTTAACTATATTTTTACATTTTTAATTGGAGGCTAATTACTTTACAGTCTATGGTGGTTTTTGCCGTACATCACCAGGAAGCCATGGTGTGCATGTGGGCCCCATCCTGACCCCCCCACTACCCTCCCCCGCTCGCCCGTCTGGGCCGTCCCAGAGCACCCGCTTCAGGGGCCCTGAGCGCGCGTCGAGTGCGCACTGGCCATCTGTTTCACACATGGCGATGGACATGTTTCAGCATCATTCTCTCACATCGCCCTACCCTCGCCCTCTCCCACAGAGGCCAAAAGGCTGTTCTTGACGTCTGTGTCTTTTTTTGCTGTCTTGCATATAGGATCACCGTTGCTGTCTTTCTAAATTCCATATCTGTGCATTAATATAGTGTAATATTGGTGTTTATTTTTTAAAAATTGTGTTGAAGTATACTTTATTTACAATGCTGTGTCGATTTCTGCAGTATATCGAAGTAATTCAGTTATATGTGCCTCTTTCTTTTTAAAATTCTTTTCCATTATGGTTTATCACAGAATATTGAATTTAGTTACCTGTACTATACAGTGACACCTTGTTTATCCAGCTTATATAAAATAGCTTGTTGTTGTTTAGCCACTAAGTCGTGTCTGACTCGTCTGTGACCCCATAGACTGTAGCCTGCCATATTCCTCTGTCCATGGGATTGCCCAGGCAAGGATAACAGACTGGGTTGCCATTTCCTTCTCCAAATGAGATGAATTTTGATGATAAGAGAGGAAGTGAAGAGGATAAAGGGAAGGGGAGAAAATATTCTATTTTTAGTTTTTAAAAAATATATATGATTTTATTTAACCTGTTTTTAATAATTATAGATACTTCATCCTGTATAGACATAAAATAGCCCACCTCAGAAGTCAAACCAACGACCAAAAACCTCTTTGCCATCTTTGTCCTGAGCAGGCAGCTTTTGAAGGCCACAAGGACGGGCACCTTTCTGTGGAGCTGATGCTCAAGAGGAATCACGTGCTCCCATCTGCATCCCTGGAGTTTCCTCCCTCAAGGCAGGTTCAGCCAAAATGGAGACCATAAATGGTCGCAGTTTTTGTACTAGCCGCAAAAGTGGTGTCCAGAAGCCAGTAGCGGATCCCGCAGCTCTGCCAAGTCCCGCCCAGTGTCACAGACAAGGGCCAGCTCTGAACTGACCGGCAGGACGTGGTGACCGGGACCCACAGCGTCATGTCCATCACTGTGGCTCTAACAAGGCCCTGAACACTGGATCGTCAGAAACAAATGTGTTTCTAGTTCAGGTGTCTGCCTTTTCCTTTTGTAGAATAAATACATGTGTACACGTAGCACACGCTGGGCTGCAGCCGGCAGATGGCGGGGACAGGACAGGATGAGGACCGAGGAGTGTCCAGATGCAGGGCCTCTTAGGACAGAGCGAGGTCCCCTGTGGGAGGGCTTTCCCCCTTCACTGAGCTCTGAATGCTGAGTAGTTGAAACGCTGTGTTCACCTCTTGCTCTGTTTCCCTCATTACCCTGCTCTCCCTGCTCTTCCTGTCTCTTTATTTCCACATTTGTGAGGAGTTTGCAGCCAGCTATACAGTGTTCAGGGGCAGTATCCCAAACTGCCCTGACTTCTGACACTGATTCCAAATTTGGGGGTGTTCCCAAAACCACATTTAAATGAAATGTTTAATTTTATTATTTTATAAAATAAAAATTTTAAACAAGAATACAAATCCTTCAAGGTTGTTAGCAGTAATCTGACTTCTTTTGAGGACTCACAGCATCTGCGGGTGCCTGTGATGCTCATGGATTTGGTTTGTTACAGGGAGAGGCTTCTGGGTGGCAGCAGGCACAGGGAGAAGCCACTGGGACAGAGTGCAGGGCCCCAAGCAGGGAGAGGCTCCTTGTCCTCTCCCCCTGGGTCAAGCTGAATCACTCTTCCCACATCTGTGTGTGGCCACAGCAGCAGCTGTCACCAAACAAGGACGTTTGCCCAAGAGCCAGTGTTCCGAGTTTTTGCTGTGGCTTTGTTACATACCTGTGATGGGTTATTGATTGACTGCCCACGTGGTTAAGGACAGTCTCAACTCAATTAATATGGCAGCGTCCCAAGGCTCCTAGACAAATGAAGATGACCTCCCAGGAGCCAGGACAAAGGCTAAACCTCTTTGGGGGCAAGGTTCAACTCCTGAGGACCCACTGTCCACATCTAAAGATTTCTAAAAATGTTCAGAAAAACCCCTTTCGACCACAGGTGAGTTTCTGTTTATGAGGCAGCTTTTGGAAAACATCTAGAGTGGGGGTTGGAGGCCAGGAGAATCAACCAGGTAAGCAGAGGGTCAGATTTTCAGCCCCACCGTTGACCCCCCAGGGAGAGGGGAGGGGCTGGAGGCTGACATCAAGCCCTGGTGGAATCAGCCCTGCCTTGGGCTGAAGCCTCCGCCGTAGCTCGACAGATGGGGTTGAGATCTTCAGGCTGGTGACAAGCGGAGGTACAGGGGAGGAGACGCCCCCTCCCCACCCCCGTGGGCTCCATCCTTCTGTTCCTCAGTGCCCTTCATGATGTCCTGCATAATAAATGGGTTGTCTGAGTCCATGCTTCTCTGAGTTCTGTGAGCTGCTCTGACCAATGAATGGAGCCCAAGCAGGGGTGGTGGGTTTGCGGCTGGTCAGCCAGGAGCGCAGGTGACAGTCTGGACTTAGGACTGGCATCTCCTCTGCAGGTAGACCATGTCAGAATTTGGAGAGCTGTTGGGTGATGTGGAGAAAGCACAGGTTGGTCTGGGGGTCCTCAGCCAGCAGTGGTGGCTCTCCTGTCCCACCCCCCACCGTTCACTGCTCTCTGAAACCCACAATCTGCTCAGAATTCTGAGACAGGCTATTTCTCTGCCTCCACCGGGTTGAGTCATTTTCTGTGGCTCTTTCAGAGTTCTTTCCACAAACTTCCCTGCTCAGATGAAAACCGCTACATCTAAAGCACAAAGCTGGGACAGCTGCTTTCTCCCCACCCCTGCCCAGAGCTCAGGGCATCTCAGGCTCTCAGCCTTGGCCTCTCCCTCCACTGTGGAGCCACAAGAGGCAGAGATGGTCATTATTTCCAGGGACAAAATCTGCAGAAGTCCCAACCTCCCCCCACATTATGTATCTTCATTCTTTTCAGAAACAATCTTGCTATAATCAAAATACATTTATATACATATATATATATATATAAATTTATTTTTTAAGCTACAAAAATATTCTACAAATTCTCCGATCTATATTGGTTAACACCTGCACTAATAATTCATAATCACGTCTGTCTTCTCCAAATCCCCAGCCTGCTTTATTCCACTCCTCACAGTAGATCATTTTAGGTCTTGTGTCATCATCACTTGCAGGGATTTAGACAAGTTTTTGGTTGTTGTGTTTCTTTGTGGAAGCATACAGCTCATGCGGAGAATCTCTTGTTTCCTAATTTGGGAAACAAAGCTGTCAGCTCACCCCTGAACAGGGTCCTCAGACGTTAGCTCCTTTTAGTCACCAAGGGTTGAATCCAGAGAGGCGCTTGCCTGTGTGAGAGTTAAAACATGTATTAAAAGCCACAAGTGGAAAACTGTGGACGTGTGCACAGATGGTCAGGGGCACAGGGCCACTGTGAAAGGCCATTCAGAACAATTAACTCTGATTCACGCTAAGCAGAAATAAACAATCGCCCATTCAAGTGGGCATTAGTTCCACTATCTTTATCCAAGTCATCAAAACAACGTTCTCCACATTGGGGTGTCTCCAAGCAGGATGTCAGGACACAACTACAAAAACAGAGGGTTCTTTTGTGGATTTCTGAGACCCAAGCCCGGATATCTTGACATTTGCATTACTAATCGCCTTCTTCCAAAACATGTTGACACTTGGGTGGGTTCTGAATAGACTTCTAAGTGGCTCTCCAGACAAGAGCAGGTCCACCTCACCAACTGCCAACAGCAGAGCCGTCTCAGGCCAGCCTACGCTTGCACTGCAGGAGGAAGGTGGACAGAAGTCCCCGTAAGCCTGGACCCAGAAGGATCCATACACAGAAACAGCCACTGTCCCTCTTCTTCTCCACCCTGGGTTTGCGTCCCCTGGTTTCCATGGATACGGAAGCACAGGCACCTGTAGGCCTGCCGGAAGGGTCCTGTCCTGGGGACCCTGGCTCCCAACCCACCCATGGATGCCTTGTCCTATCCTCAGGTGCTGTGGAACTGGGGTGCTGCCATGCTCCCCAGTGTGTCCCATCAAAGAGGTGCTGTGGCTGACCACAGGGCCACTTCGGTGCCCCCCAAAGTCCCACTTTTTAACTAGTGTACGATGTATATGAGGTTGTAAATGAAAACTGGGGGCATGATTGATTAAGTGGCCGTGTTTCTGTAGCCCCCTTCTTCATTAGACTTCCTTGCTGAAAAGTAAGAACTGGAGATCTGTCACAACCAGCATCACACATTTGGAAAAACTCAGCATGCAGAGAAAGGACAGAGCGGGACAGGGTCACCCTGTTCTCTCCAGTCTCCCACCCTCTCCGCCTCCCACCGTGTCCACAAGTCTGCTCTCTGTGTCTGTGTTTATACACATGGAATATTACTTAGCTATAAAAAGGGATGCATTTGAGTCAGTTCTAATGAGGTGGATGAGCCTAGAGGCTATTATACAGAGGTAAGTAAGTCAGAAAAAGAAAAATATTGCATATTAAAGCGCATATAGGGGATCCAGAAAGATAGTACTGATGAGCCAAATTGGATAGTCTGTATTTTTGTTCCTCTTAATGCATGCCGTCACAGCTGCCAGACATCCAGTGAGCACTCAATGAGCAACAGGATGGCGGGGACAAACCCTGCATCACGGGGCAATTGCTGAGGAAGGGCAGGTCCAAGGTGTCTGTGGGGACCCGTCTGCCCTCCCGGCCCCACAGACAGGGCTCTCCTTTCCCACGGCCTCCTCCAAACGCTGTCTGAGTGCTGTGGGCCCTGCAGGTCTAAGATTAATTTCAGCATCCCCCAGAAGGCCCTCCCTGCCGTCCAGCCCCTGAATCAAGGGGTTAAATACCCCTCTGTGCTGCAGCAGTATGCATCTACCTCGGCCCTGATGAGAGCTGAGAGTGCCGGGCCACCTCCTCTGTTTGTCCACTGGCTGCAGAGGCAAAGGCCCCCAGCGGGAGGATGGCTAAGCTTCACCCCCAACACGGACTAGGCCCCCAGTGAATGCTTGTTGAATAAGTGGAATCTCTGAGGCTTTTCTGCTTCCCATCTGGCTCCAGAAAATCTCCTCCCCCACCCCACACACCCCGTTTCCATTTTCTATGTCTTGAAGATGAGGTGACAATTGCTTACCTCCCAGATTGTGAAATGAACACTCCAAAACACTTTTTCAAATGCTAAGGCTGTAAAAGATTTACTCTATAAAACAACTTGACCAATAAATACCTAATAAATCCATTTGCAAGTTCAAACATTTAAAAACCTTCTTGATGATCTGAGGAAGCTGAAAAATGCTAAGTCATTGTGATTTCTGTGCATTTGTATATTCATTATCTGTTTCACTGAGTGGAAAAACTTGTTTTAATTCTGGCACAAAGGAGACCACAATCTTGATCAGACTCATTCTAATGAAATCAGCCTGGATATAACCATTTCCTCCACGAGCGTCATCGTCATTACCTCTGGTAAAGGAATGCCATGAGCTCAAAAGAATTTCTTCTTAAAAAAAATCAAGAAATGGGTGGTGTTTTAATGTTAGATATGAAATCAAGGTTGGTAAAGAAAATAAAACACCCTTGATAAACATTATAATCGTAAACAATGATCAAAGACATCAGTTTTGGAAAGAGTTCACAGTCTGAAGAAGTTGATTTCTAATTAGACGTGAATTATACTGTTTTCTATATTATGTTTAATTAAAGAATGAGCAAATAGTTGTGACAACTGGCAAGATGGTTATTTTGTACCATCTCGGGCTCAGCTAAGCTACAAAAGGGGCATGCAATCAGCAATTGTCTTTAAAAAGAGCACTTAGTATAAAATGATTAGTTTCATCAATTTAGACCTATTTTCTTAAACAAATAGAACCACTGGAACAGCTTTGTCTGTTCAAACTGGAAGACCTTTTCACAACTGAAAAGAAGGACTGTTTTGACACCATCCGGTCCTTCTTGTGAGGGCAAACCATCTCATTTCACATGATTAACACCTATCACATTTACCAGGGCACCAGAGACACCACTAATCTGCCAGATATGAATTTGCCTAATTTTAGTGTCCTGCTATATAAAAATCTTAAATGTTATGTCATTTAATAAAAATACAGTTTTTCAATGGTTGTGCATTATTATTCAAAAGAACACTGCATTTGTAAAATCACAATCAATGGTTTATTACAGTTGGAAAAATATTTGTGTTTGTATAAAGAAACCAGTCCCTCCTAAAGTAAGTCAACCCTGAATATTCATTTGAAGGACTGATGCTGAGGCTAAATACTTTGGCCACCTGATGTGAAGAGCTGACTCATTGGAAAAGACCCTGATGCTGAGAAAGATTGAAGGCAAAAGGAGAAGGGGACAGCAGAGGATAAGATGGTTGGACAGCATCACCGACTCGATGAACGTGGATCTGAGCGAACTCCAGGAGATAGTGAAGGCCAAGAAAGCCTGGAGCGCTGCAGTCTCTGGAATTGCAAAGAGTCAGACATGACTTAGTGACTGAGCAACAATGACAAAATTAAGAAAACGTAACCTTTAGTGAAAGGGAAGGGAGAAGACTAGCAAACCCATCTCCACTGGAAATATGCACAGATACTCACATGCAGATACGTGCACACTTCTCTTTTTGCGTGTTTAGTTATGTGTAAATGAGTGTTTCTTCTTGAGACCCACTTCTGAGCCCTCAGCGTAAGTATAAGCATTTGAGACCACTCTGCTCTGAATAAATTGTGCAGTTTCACAGAGATGCCCACTGTACGGAGGGTCGCACAATCATGGTGGAGATACTGAGAGTTCAGAAGGAAGGAATCCCTAATGGTAAGCAAATGCATTACTTGGGATAATATTTGAGAAGTAAATGAATGCTATAGGTATCAGACGATAATACTTTGCACTTAAAAAATCAATCAATGTATCTCTTCAACCATTGAAAAAATTAAGAAAGTAGAGAAAATCTTAATTTTAAATAAAATTGCTTGCTCTAACATATCATTCTTAAAAATCTGAACCAGCCTAGCATCACTATGAACAAAGCTAGTGGAGGTGATGGAATTCCAGTTGAGCTATTCCAAATCCTGAAAGATGATGCTGTGAAAGTGCTGCACTCAATATGCCAGCACATTTGGAAAACTCAGCAGTGGCCACAGGACTGGAAAAGATCAGTTTTCATTCCAATCCCAAAGAAAGGCAATGCCAAAGAATGCTCAAACTACCGCACAATTGCACTCATCTCACACACTAGTAAAGTAATGCTCAAAATTCTCCAAGCCAGGCTTCAGCAATATGTGAACCGTGAACTTCCTGATGTTCAAGCTGGTTTTAGAAAAGGCAGAGGAACCAGAGATCAAATTGCCAACATCCGCTGGATCATCGAAAAAGCAAGAGAGTTCCAGAAAAACATCTATTTCTGCTTTATTGACTATGCCAAAGCCTTTGACTGTGTGGATCACAATAAACTGTGGAAAATTCTTCAAGAGATGGGCATACCAGACCACCTGATCTGCCTCTTGAGAAATCTGTATGCAGGTCAGGAAGCAACAGTTAGAACTGGACATGGAACAACAGACTGGTTCCAAATAGGAAAAGGAGTTTGTCAAGGCTGTATATTGTCACCCTATTTATTTAACTTATATGCAGAGTACATCATGAGCAACGCTGGACTGGAAGAAACACAAGCTGGAATCAAGATTGCCGGGAGAAATATCAATAACCTCAGATATGCAGATGAACCACCCTTATGGCAGAAAGTGAAGAGGAACTCAAAAGCCTCTTGATGAAAGTGAAAGTGGAGAGTGCAAAAGTTGGCTTAAAGCTCAACATTCAGAAAATGAAGATCATGGCATCTGGTCCCATCACTTCATGGGAAATAGATGGGGAAACAGTGGAAACAGTGTCAGACTTTATTTTTCTGGGCTTCAAAATCACTACAGATCGTGACTTGCAGCCATGAAATTAAAAGATGCTTACTCTTTGGAAGGAAAGTTATGACCAACCTAGATAGCATATTCAAAAGCAGAGACATTACTTTTCCAACAAAGGTCCATCTAGTCAAGGCTATGGTTTTTCCAGTGGTCAGGTATGGATGTGAGAGTTGGACTGTGAAGAAGGCTGAGCACCGAAGAATTGATGCTTTTGAACTGTGGTGTTGGAGAAGACTCTTGAGAGTCCCTTGGACTGCAAGGATATCCAACAAGTCCATTCTGAAGGAGATCAGCCCTGGGATTTCTTTGGAAGGAATGATGCTAAAGCTGAAACTCCAGTACTTTGTCCACCTCATACAAAGAGTTGATTCATTTGAAAAGACCCTGATGCTGGGAGGGATTGGGGGCAGGAGGAGAAAGGGATGACAGAGGATGAGATGGCTGGATGGCATCACTGACTCGATGGACGTGAGTCTCAGTGAACTCTTGGTGTTGGTGATGGACAGGGAGGCCTGGCATGCTGCGATTCATGGGGTTGCAAAGTCAGACACGACTGAGTGTCTGATCTGATCTGAACAGGGTCATGGAATTTATTTCTAAAATCACTGGTTTGATGGGTCATATGGAGGCTCCTGGATCATGTCGATGTGTACATTTCTGGGATAAACTGATTGCAAAGGTAATCTAAAGAAAAACTCATAGAGTTTAGACTCACTTTTGTGCTTTAGGAAATGTGTTTCTAGGAACTGAACATGTTCCTAGAATCAAGAGAATATACAAAATCACTCTACCTAAATACTCTAGTGACTCTAATGTTAATTATGTTTTCTTGCTAAGTGCGTGCTCTGTCGATATATTCATGTTCAACTCTTTGAGACCTTATGGACTGTAGCCTGATAGGCTCCTCGGTCTATGGAATTCTCCAGGTAAGAGTACTGCAGTGGGTTTCCATACCCATGTTTTCCTGGTTAGAGATTTTTTTTGTTTGTTTGTTAACCTGTATCTTGTTTTTATCATAATATTAATATATTTAAAAGGGACAAGGAAAATCTAATTTCTTGGCTTGTTACATTAGCAAGATACTCATTTCCAGCAGTCTGAAATTTATGGAGGCTATTACATTATACTCTTTTAATCAGCAGAGCTTGAATTCTTATCAGTGCATTTTGCATTATGATGGAAGACATTGATTAAGTTGTGCTTAATGGATTATCAGATATTATCTTCTGTGCAATTTGTAAAGAATTAGGTTAATAATTTTCCAATCTTAAGGTCCAGAAAATTTGGTTTCTTTAATAGGGCATGATTTATTACTTGTACAATGATTGGTTTGATAGAGTGCATGAGGATTAAATTTAGGACAGTTGTTTAGCCTTCTAGGAAAGAACAAACACACTTATGATAAACATAATCAGGGCCAAATACTACCCAGGTAGTATTTTATTGCTGTAAAATAAATGTGTTTAAAGTGGGATGGCAATCAACTAACTTTAGAGGAAAATAATACAGCTTAAAACCATTGAGTGACATAAACAAACGTGGGAATTTCAAAAAAGCTTAGTAAAGCCATCAAATGGATTGATAAATATTAAAAAGACACAAGCTTCTTATTAAATAGTTTAATGGAATCAATTAATCTGACATGCTTTAAAAAAATCAAATGCTCCCACTTGAATATAATTGTTATATTAGGCCAGATGGTGTTTCATTTCTAAAGAATGTATACTAAGACTTGTTTTCACTATATGTAAAGAAACTTGGAATTTTAAAAATATTAATAGGAATCATAATGAATCTCAGGTCTGCAAATATTCCAATCTACTTTTAATATCAATTATTGCTTTTTTCCCAATTGCTTTCTTTTCCCCTGAATCCTACCTCATTTCTTCTAAAATTACCTCTACTTTCACTGCTTTTTTTAAAAAAATTGTGTTTTGTTTTTGTAGTGTTCTGTTGGTTTCTGCCATCCTCCTCGAATCAGCCATAATTATGCATATGGCCCTTCCCTCGTGAGCCTCCCTCCCCACCCCAGTCCCAGCCTCTGGTCATCACAGAGCTCCAGGCTGGGCTTCAGGGTTATAAAGCAGCTTCTCACCAGCTATCCATTTTACACACGACAGATTTTTTTAAAATATAAAGATATCTTAATACACACGCAATATCTCTATTGCATAATTCTTTTTAACAAAAATTTATTTTGTTTGCTCTTGGCCCACTCTTTCATAAGGTGAACAGGACCATTCACACTGAAATATCGGTGATTACAAACAAGAACATGTAACGTTGGCCGTAAGATTAGTAACGTAAGTTGCACACACTGGTCACAACCGGATAAAAGTAGAAACTTCAGACATTGATTTGGCAAGACCGGAATCTCAGTGTCCTAATGGCTGGCCTTGTAGGATTAATCGTTTGGACAATTTAATGCTTTACTTTTCATCTGCCTTTTTCTTACAAGGTTAATTATAATTACAGCATACTAAGTAGACTCCAAGTTTTTGTGTGTGTAAACCCAATTTTTAATTGGAGCTATTTTTTGAATTAGGATGAATTTTACTTTGCGTAGACTCCAAGTTTTTGTGTGTGTAAACCCAATTTTTAATTGGAGCTATTTTTTGAATTAGGATGAATTTTACTTTGCTTTGTTTGGATCATGTGTTAAGTCGCTTCAATCGTGTCCAACTGGTTGTGACCCCAGGCTCCTCTGTCCCTGGGATTCTCCAGGCAAGAATACTGGAGTGGGTTGCTGTACCCTTCTCCAGGGGGCCTTCCCAACCCAGGGATCAAACCCACATCTCTCATGTCTCCTGCATTGGCAGGTGGATTTTTACCACTAGCACCACCTGGGAAACCCTAGTTTTGATCACAACAGAACACAAGAGAATGTGCCAGTGAATTTCTCAAACCCCAGAGAAAGGCATGGGAGAAGGCAATGGCACCCACTCCAGTACTGTTGCCTGGAGAATCCCGTGGATGGAGGAGCCTGGTGGGCTGCAGTCCATGGGGTCGCTCAGAGTCGGACACGACTGAAGCGACTTAGCAGCAGTAGCAGCAGCAGCAGAGAAAGGCATGGGTGGTCTGCAGAGGACTTCTCCCAGTGGTGAAAACCCTCCACTGTCGTGGGAGTGAGCCCAACACAGACCATCCGATGAAATAAACGGTAAGTTTAACTGAAAGCTAGAGAGTAGCTGATTGTGAAAATAACTTTCTGATGGTGATTATTTTTAGATACATTTTTTTCTATAAGAGTGGAAATAAGTTTGATGAAGTTTATTTATAAAATCCTCCATGTGTTTTTCAGGCATTTCATTTTTGTATTAGAACATTTATTTTTTCACAAAGACACTGGAAAAAGCAAGCTTCCCCTTGTAAAGTTAGTTGATTTAAGTGAATCAAGCAAACAGTTGATTCCATTCTGAACATCTGAACCCATACACAAAACGACAGTCACATTTGGGTAAATACATCAAATAAACAGAAATGTATAAAACTTAATCATGTCATTTATAGTGTGGCTGTTAAGCAGCAAATTGCATTGGAAAATATGGTAAAGAATAAGGGAGTCACCTCAGCAACCCACTCACAGAGCTCTTTTACATTAAATGGAAGGGACTCTGCGTCCATGTGAAACGCACTGGCTCTGGCTTGTACATGGGCTGGGGCATTGCTCAGTTCTCACCTGGCTCAGGCGGGCCTGAAGATGCTTCATCACAGGGGACCTGGGCTACACTCTCCAGCCTGGAACTGGATCCAACTCCGTCAGTCGGAAGTCATCAGACTCTAGCCCCAAGGGCCCTGGGAAAGCCCCCGCGGGCCTGGACTAGGTGTTCAGGGACACTGGTGATGCCAGCGTGGAGAGGATGCTCCTAAGTCACTAACTCTTCTTGCCAGAATTCCTAGACTGGCCTGGAGAGGAACAGATGAGCTCACCGTGTTCCCACACCAGCACGCTTGCATTCCCTGAGGGCAGCTAGCCCTCACCGGCGCTGGAGCGGGATCTGTGATGAATAGCTTCAGATTCTTGTTAACTGTTTGAATCTCCTCGTCAGGCCTACAGCGCTCCAGCCTGCCTTCTGCACTTGTGTGGCCACTCCCTGTTTCTAGGGTTCTGATGTCAGGATGGGCAGGGAGAGGACGGCCACTGGGCACCTCCCCTTAAATCGTGTCCCCACGTCTGTTCAGACCTCAGGGAAGCTGGCTGCCAGCTCAGGCTGCAAGGAGCCTCTGTACGCACTGCACACTGCGGCTGCGTTGGTGGTTTCTGGACCACTGAGGGGGAGCAAAGAGCTGTGGCTCTCTGGTTGAAGGTAAATACAATAGCATGCTTGAAAGACAGCTTTCATGGACTGTACACTGGTAGTCAAATACATTTTATGGGTTTGCTCACCAAACCTGACCCAGTATTTTGAGTCCCATAAGGTTACATTGAAGATGATTTTATTTTTGCTGTTGTTCAGTCTCTAAGTCATTCCTGACTCTTTGCAACCCCATGGGCTGCAGAATGCTAGGCTTCTCTGTTGTTCATTATCTCCCTGAGCTGGGCAAACTCATGTCCATTGAGTCCACTGAGTCTATTGAATCCTGGGTGCCATCCAACCATCTCATCCTCTGCTGCCCCCTTCTTCTCCTGCCTTCCATCTTTCCCAGCATCAGGGTCTCTTCTAGTGAGTCAGCTCTTCGTATCAGGTGGCCGAAGTATTGGAGCTTCAGCATCAGTCCTTCCAATGAATATTTTAGTTAAATATAAACTGGGTGATTACTTATTTCCTACTTCAAGAATACCATGACTTGTACCCTACCTTGGTTTTTATCTGCTATAGTAATAGCTAATATTTATTGAGCTAGTATGACATGCCAGACACTAGATATCATGTGACTCCAACACCAGCCCATGAGGTGGAGAAAACCTCTTTCTGCACTGAACTGATGATGAAATTGGAACCAGTGAAGTCAGGAGACTGGCCAGGACAAGGACACATGGCTTCTCCAAGCTGCCACCCATGCTCTCCACTGCTTCTCAAGTTCAAGCCCCAGGTACCGGGGGACACACCCTGTACCATCAGAGTTCCCATTACAGAGTCCGTGTGTCACACGGGGGCAGGGACACTTCCTGGGGAACAAAGATAAGCCCATTGTGCCCACTCAAATCATACATTGTAGGGGAATTTTTGGATTAAACTAGATTTCTGTACCCAAGTTCCAGGGAGACTAGTAGGGGTCACCGTCACCATGAAAACCATGAGACGGTTCTGCTTCCCCAAATCCTCCCCCTCAAACATACTTAGCTTGGGGGTCCTTCCAAGCAGAGCTGTCAGAGCACTCTGGGCAGCTGCTCAGAGAGGGATCTGGGGGCCCTGCCTTTGTGCTCTGGGAACAAGTCAGGACCTTGAGCACATTCTGGGCTTCTCCTTTGACCTGACCTCCAGGATGTGACCACTGACCCCCACTGCCACTGGGACAGAGGACCCCAGCCCTGTGTCTGGGGGCACTCAGTAGGGAACCACCAGATCCCCACCACGAGCTGCAGATACAAACAGCACCCACGATGCAGAAATTGCCTTGGCGTGCGGGTCAGTGGTGATTTCATTTGTAAGTAATGTTTTGATTGTCACAGATTATATGTTGCCCTCCCCGCCTGACATTTGTTGTACAGCGGGATTGATTTTTGTGCTCCAGTATGAAAAGGTCACTTTGATCAATGCAGTGTAATTGGCACTAAATTAGGATCATATCAGGTTATTTTGCTATTTAATGATGAAATATTAAAGAAAAGCAGGGGTAGATTGCAGACACTAACGTGCACTTGAAACCTGCTGTAATGATGCTTGATTTTGTAAGAAAAATGGAGAGAAAAACAACTCAAGTGCCGAAAATGACTGTGATGTATTGGAAGAGTGGCTCGGAATGATGTATTTTCATTGGAGAAAGACTGAAAGCCCCAGACACAAAACACGCAGCCCAGCAGTCAGTTCTGCCCTGCTGCACAGAGAGAAGCCTTATAAAGGACCCTATTGATGAGGGGCTCATTACGTGCTAGTTAGAAGGGCTAAGCCTTTCCCTTCTGCATATAGTAATTACGTCTAAAAACACGCGTGCGCCCTGCACCCACTTATTAGACAAACCTCAGCCTTTGATAACCTGCGACTTGGTTATGGTCCCCCAGGTTCCAACGCTTTTCTGCCTGTGGAGAGTATTTCAAGCCCCTTGTCTGTTTTTACGGGTTTGCACCTAAAGGAATTGTAAGCATCGCACGGAGTGTTAAATACTGTGTGTTATTTTCTCCCTTGTAAATAGACGCGTTCCCCCATTATTCTGAAACGTTGTTGAGCAAGAAAAAGCTGCATAAGATTATACTTTTAAATGCAGCTAATGTTGCAGGAAATTTGCTGGGCGCTTTGCTGCTATTAAGTATATCATCAGGCTGCAGCGCGAACTTAACCGGCGACTTGGAGATGTTAACCTTTTTAGCAGTTAGAAATATGGCACCACAGTTATTGATAAAATAATTCAGGTGCCATTTAATAGGAAAGGGGAGAGGGTGGCGGCAGCCACAGGGGGGTGTCCTGGAGCAGACCAAGGACAGGGAGTCGGGGGCCTTGGAGCTGAAGGTCACCGTCCTTCCCAAGGAGATTTCAGACAGGGCCCCTGGACGGCCCTTCTGGCTTCCAGGACACATAAGAATGACGACATGGTAAAGCGAATCATTCATGGTAGCATCCGAGCCGCCGCCATTCCTTCAGTCCAGAACGACACCTGTCTTTCGGGGTCAGGAGGATGCTTTTGTTTGTCTTAGTGTCTGTGGTGAGTGGAGTTGTGTCTCCCCCAGAAGGTGTGTTCCTGTTCCTGGGAACGTGGCTTATTGGAAATAACATTTCTGCAAATGCGGTCAAGTTAGATGAAGTCACTGCAGGCGAGCTGGCCTGGGACTGGTGTCCTTCTAGAAGGGAGGACCGAGGAACAGAAGAGACTCGAGAGAAGCTATATGTGGACACAGAAACTGGAAGGCCCTGTCTACAGGCCCAGGGCCAGCGAGGGTCAGCATCCGCACCAGCAGCTGGGAGAGGCGGGAGGCCCGTCCCCCCACCCCCAGACCCTCCCCCAGAGTCTCACAGGGACCACAGCACAGCAGACAGCTGGAGCTTGGGTTTCTGGCCTCCAGGATGCCGAGGACATAAATTCCTATTGTTTTAAGCCACTCAGTCTTTGTTACACTGGTCCTAGGAAACTACCATAATATCACAATATTTTAGCTGAAAGCATCCAACACTACATTTCCCCCAAAACCAGTCCTCTGAAAGTACCCCACTTGTCTCATGGGCATTGCCAGAGGGAACAGGGGCCCAGACCCCACACCAGCACGAGGAGGACCCCTGAAGGAGGGGAGCTGAGCCATGGCCACCGCATCCCACCCTGTGGGTGGGGCTGCCTCTGGACACAGTGAACCCTGCACCTGGATGGAGCTGACCCTGCACATCTGGAAGAGGCAGGAAGGGAGCACTCGAAGTGGGTCAGCCAGAAGCCAAGGTGAGCGATGGGAACCATCACGTCCCAGGCTGGACCCAGGGGTTGGGGGGCGGTGCCAGCATCCTGGGCCACACAGACCCGTTCATCTTGTCCACCTGTTCCCCTCCTCAGATCTGCCCTGGCCTATCTGCGGGTGACCCAAGGAATCGGCCACATCCTGCTGTTGTGACTGGTTTCAAAGCCCTGGAGACCTTCTCCCCACCACCCCGTCAATACCACTCCAGATCCACCTTAACCCTGGACAGCAGTTCAATCCAGCCAGCTTGTGTTGGAGCTGGGGCTCCTTGATGTTCATCTGCAGCGGGTCTGAGCCTTTGGTTGTCTGCCCCTTCTCAGGCTGAAAGAGCATTTGCCATTATCACCGAAATGGAAACACTAGGAGGTGCCCGTATAGCCCATATATGCTCAGATACATCCAGAAATATCCATGTTGTTGTTCAGTTACTCAGTTATGTCTGACTGAGACCCCTGTGGACTGTATCCCACCAGTCTCCTCTGTCCATGGAATTCTCCAGGCAAGAATACTGAAATGGGTTACCATGCCCTTCTCCAGAGGAATCTTCCTGACCCAGGGATCGAACCCGAGTCTCCCACATCTCCTACACTAGCAGGTAGATTCTTTCCTGCTGTGCCACCAGGGAAGCTGCAATATGCATATATAAATCTAGACATATCTATATATATGCATTTCGTCATAACCTCTCACACCCCTCTACCCCATCAGAACCTCTTCTCTGCTCCCAGGACGCAGCAGCCTCCTGCCTCCTGTGATAACCATGTTGGATCATCCTGGCCGAGCAGCTCCCCTAGAAGGCCCTTCGACACAGGGAATTGAGGTCTGCGTCTCTGAGAATCGACCAGCCAGCCCACCCGCTCAAGGACTGCACAGGGCAGAGGGCAGGTTCCTGGGCTCCTTCTCTGTCCCCTGCTGGAAGTGTCCTCCTGCTTCCAATAGGACCTCACATCCTGCTAATCCCAGGGTGCACAGACCCCTGATGAGGTCAGCATCCTGAGTCTTGGGCCTGTGCCCAATCCCACCCCTTGAGGAATTCCAGGCAAGTCCATTGTTTCCAGCAGAATTCCCATCTTGGAGAAGAGCGTCCCAGCAGTTCAGCGTTGTCCTGACACGACCCTTCCTTGGAGCACTTAGACCACTCTGGCTCCCAGGAAAGCCGCTGCTTCTGGGTGGGCTGGGGGCTGGTCATCCTGGGCTCTGGCCACAGCTCCTCAGATGGACCCCTGGCTGAGGTCGAGGCATCCAGTCTTATGCTGGTGAATGAGGAGCCCTGCACACCCTCCGTGCAACAGCACAGCATGCGGGGCGGCAGACCGTACCAGAAGCAGGTACTAGTCCCAGGAAGGGTGAGGTGTTCTCTGTCCAGAGCAGAAGGGGGTAATGTCACCGACCTGCAGGTCACGGCTGTGGACTCCTTGAATTCTAGGGCTGGCCCAGAGAGGATAGCACTTAATTGCTCAGGGCACAAGTCTGGTGTCCAGATGATGCCCACAATGAAGCTGGCGCCCGGGTTGGACTTGGGCCGGCTCCGTGGCCTCCACCCTGCTATCCCACCGTGACCTGGGCTCCCACGTGGCTCGGGTCTGGCGGGTTTGTGGGGACCTGGGAAGCAGAGCTGTGAGTGTCAATTCAGTCTCCACCAGTGACTAGCTGTGCAACCTTGGCTCTGTTTATTAACCACCCTGAAGCTCTGTTTCATTTGCAAAGATAACAATAATATGCATGACTGCAAAGGGTGGTGGGCACACTGCCTGGTGCACAGGAGTCTTTCTTCCTCCCACACCTCCCCTCGGGTTCTTACTCTGCGCGACCGACAACCCTTTCATGAGTGCTTTTTTTAATGAAGCATTCGCCTTGTAGGGATTTTCTAAAGTAACTTCATAAGCTTGTGACTTTTGCGCTAGAAAATCCTGGTAACCAACCGTTGAATCTGCTTAAGAAGCTAATGTCCCAACCCACTTTTAACCTCAAAAGATCACTTTGGTGAGTTTGGTAAAGACATAAAAATGATGAAAAAAAAAAACAAACAAGTTGGAGCTCTGGTTTCTATCCCTTGTCGGGTTTCTCCTCAGTCGGTTCCCAGGGTGTGAAGGGCCGGGACCCTGGGCCCTTTTCCGTGCCTTCCCCTGGTCAGTCCAGCTCTGTGCTGCAGGCAGCAGCTTCCAGATGGACCGGCCATCTCCGGCTCTCTCTCTGCATGTTTAGAGCAGCTGCTCTCCTGGGAAAATCCGTGTCCAGTCCCCGTCACGGGCCTCCCACCAGGTGTCCAGCACCAGGGCTCCCCGCCAGGGAGCCATCCGGCAAAGTTGACATGTCGGTCCTCAGATCCTGGGACCACAGAGAAATTGTGATACACTTTATAGTGGAAAATGCATTTCCTCTACAATGCTGGTGTGGGCCCCGGGTAGCGGGACTCTTCACTTGTGGTTTTCCCAGGCATCTTCAAAGCTGGGCAGAACAGTTAAGGGCAGAAGGAAATGTACCCTTTGATGTCAGTGGATGGCACAAAATAAATGCACATTATAATTATAGTTATATAAGGCACGTCTTCTGAAATCTTTTACCATCGAGGTTGACTCATAGTGTGTTATAAACAAATTAGAAACAAGCAGGCAATTTTCCAAGTGGAATTCTGCAATTCTTATTGGACTTTTTAATACATATAAACAGACAAAAGTATTTTCAAGAATTATATCTATTTTTCAAGGTGTCACTCAGAGAGTGATATTACAAAAAGTAGATTCAAGTGGAAATAGTTTGATATCCAAAATAAAACATTTGTGGAAAAATGCATTCTATGTATTAAGTTATCTTTCTAGAAAACATGTAGTTACATTAAGAATATACCTGAAAGCCTTGTTCAAACTTGTTTATTATTTAGTTTCATGGTTTATGAAAGGAAGAGTCGTTTAGTCGTGTCTGACTTTTTGCGACCCTATGGACTATACATTCCATTGAATTATACTTGAACCCTAAAAAAATATCTAGTTGAATCACTTGAAACAGCAGTTTCCAACCTTTTTTGGCACCGGGGGCCAGTTTCGTGGAAGGCAATTTTTCCATGGACTGGAGGGGAGATGATTTCAGGATGATTCAAAGACATTCTGTGTATATGTATAGTGCACTTTATTTCTGTTCTTATTACATCAGCTCCATCTCATATCATCAGGCATTAGACTCTGGAGGTATGAGACTCCTGACTTAAAACACATCTGAACTATCTACCAAAATACAAATAAACACACTGTTATACAGAAGCTGGCCTGTGCCGCATTGTATATTCGATCAATCGTGTCCTACTCTTTGCGACCCCTTGGACTGTAGTCTGTCAGGCTCCACTGTCCATGGGATTCTCCAGGCAAGAATACTGGAGTGGGTTGCCATTTCCTTCTCCAGGGGAATCTTCCCGACCCAGGGATTGAACCCCCATCTCTTGAGTCTCTGCACTGGCAGGCAGATTCTTTACCACTAGCACCACCTGGGAAGAAATCAACCTATCTACACGCAAAGGATGCCTGCATTCTGCCTGGTTTGGAAAGATCATTTGTGACCACCCAAATCTCCCAGAAAGAAAAACTTTAGATTCTGTGTTGTTATTTCTGACTTATGATGAGAAGTGAGATGATGCCAATATCTTTGGGTCATTTGTAGATGTTGAATTAATCTTCCCATACCAACAATTTTTGAAATGTTATTTTTCCTTAGGGTAAAAGAAATGCATGTACTTCAAAAATATTGAATTATAAACCTTATTTAAAACTTAAATAATATAAAGTGACAAAAAAAAAAAAATAAAGCAAGCATATTCCAGAACTCACTTTTCAAAAAAATGACTATCATGTTTTGGTGTAAAAATAGTTAATGTACTCTCGTTTTATGCCACATATTAGTCGGTTCTTTTACTTTTTAGAAAGATTTTATTTTTATTAAGATATGCACAATTGCAAAATTGTTCTGCAAAAATTGTCAGAAAAAAGCTGGACTCTGGTTTCATCCCTTCTCCCAGCTCCACCAGCCCCTGAGGCACCTGCTTGGAACCCTTTCAGCAGATGGTTTATTATTTCCCTCTTGCCAGTCGGTCTCGACTCCCCTGTCTAGGCTTTGCCATCCCACCTCTCTCTCAAGTGTGAGAATTAACTTTCATTCAAATCCTCTTCCCGTGAACTGTTCCTTTCTTCTCCACTCATGAGAGTTACAACATGATTTTAGATGGCTACATTTTCACTGCTTTTATTATTACAGTACATTATCATATGCAGAGGTTGGCTACAGATAACGTTGCATTGAGTCATACAATAACCTATTTCCTTTTGGCAAAACCTTTTCCCCCTCAAAGTCAGCCAATTAAAAGAACAGGGCAAAAATTCCAACTCTTTTCTTTAAATTAACAATGCTTAAATTTAATTTTTGTTTATCTTTTTTGGTGTACAGTTCTATAAGTTTTAGCACACTTACAGATTCATGTAACCTCTGGCAAACTCAGGGCACAGAGCAGTTCTCCCAGTGCAGGGTACCCCCCATCTCCCGCAGCTCGATTTTACTTTGCGGACAAACTCTTCCCTGATTGGTTCTCAGTCTCCAAGGCTCTGCCTCTTCCAGGATGTCTTGAACATGGAATCATGCATTATGTCACCTGTGACCTCACACATTCAGCACAATCTCCTGAGATTTGTCCATCTCACTTTACATATCAGTAGTCTTCTCCCCTTCCCCGCACTGGAGAGTGTCCTATTGTATATTCCTTCCTCCATTTAAGGAAGTTGGGTTGTTTCCTAAGTAGAAAGAAAGCTGCTGTGAACATTTGTGTGCAGGTTTTCGTGTGGATATTTATTTACAGCAAACGCCTAGGAGCTGCATTCCTAGGTCACACGTTAAGGACACGTTGACTTGTGTAAGAAGCTGCCATCCTTCTGCAAGCCCCCAGCAATGTCTGAGAGTTCTGAGTCCTTCAAGTCCTCGATTTGGAGGGCTCTGGTAGCTCGGGTTTCACTTCCCATGGTTTAATTAACTAATATCAGCCCTACAACATGGTTGAAATTTCACCACTAGGGAATATTCACTGTGGGTAATCTCATCAAAGACAGACACTGCTGCTGGATCCTGCATCCACAAGCCACTCCGTCCATAAGTGACAGACGCAGGTCACGACCAGTGACCACTGGCACCGAGTCCATCACGCTAGCTGGGACTGGTCGGTGCACGTCTGAGGTCCCATCCAGACATAGACAGCATGGTGCCTGGCTCTGTCACCTGCCTGTGTCCTCCTGTGACACTTTGCAAAAATGGACAGCTGGAAGAGAAAATCGGCCAAAAGAGGTGAATGTACAACAAACAAATGAAGCATCAGCCTTGGAAGTGAAGCTTCAGTCAAAGACTTGGATGGTGCAGTCACCAGCAAAGGCATCCCCGGGAAGAGACACCAGCAGGAACCTCAGGCTACAGGCATCTCGGAGCCTTTCTCCACATCTAGAGGAAGGACACGGCGCTGGATGCTGATGCAAGCTCAGAGAGGAGCGTGATCGCTCACCCAGGTACAGTAAAGGCTCCACCTGTCGTGGAAGTCGTAAAAAAAAGGAACAACTGTACTGTTCAAACTACTCTTGAGAAGTCTTCTTCCGGAGAAGCCAACTGTTTTAATTCTCAATGTTTCTAATGTTTTCAATTACAATGTACTAAATTCATATTACTTTCACTATTCATTTTCCTCTACGTCAAAAACTAACAATGAGAGAGAGTTGAAAGTCTCCAAGAATATGCTTAAAGGTCACTGAACGATCTCAGTTTGCCCAGTGATTTTTGAGGCTGCTCTGTGTGGTTTCCACTGGCTGTCCTGATCATGGGTGGAACTGTCAAGTTTGTTTATTTATAGTAGTTTCTATCCTAATAAGTGTGGAGCAGTACCTCATCATTTTAACTTGCATTTCCTTAATTGCTAAAATGGTGGGCATATTTTTACGTGCTTATTTGATGTCTGAATACTTTGTTAAAGTGTCTTGTGAATCTCTAGCTCAATTTTTAAAGGACAGCTTGGAAAACTGCCCTTTGCTCCTGAGAGAAGAATTCAGTTCAGTTCAGTTCAGTCGCTCAGTCATGTCCAACTCTTTGCGACCCCATGAATCGCAGCACGCCAGGCCTCCCTGTCCATCACCAACTCCCAAGTTTACCCAAACTCATGTCCATCGAGTCAGTGATGCCATCCAGCCATCTCATCCTCTGTCGTCCCCTTTTCCTCCTGTCCCCAATCCCTCCCAGCATCAGGGTCTTTTCCAATGAGTCAACTGTTTGCATGAGGTGGCCAAAGTATTGGAGTTTCAGCTTCATCATCAGTCCTTCCAATGAACACCCAGGACTGATCTCCTTTAGGATGGACTGGTTGGATTTTCTTGCAGTAATTAGGTTGTTATTATCTAGTACAAGCAAGATGCAAAGAATGTTAAGTAGCGGGCAACACTCCCCTTTCTTTTTTGTTTTCCTTAATGCTTAAAATCACTGTTACTAACATCATGAAATCCTAAATTTTACCTTGAGAAAATATTAATTGAAAACCAGTTTTGTGCTGAGTACTTTTCTAGGAACAGTAGGAAATATGATAGTGAAAATATGGGGTTCTTATATGGGCTTCTCACTTTCCAGGTGGTACGACTGGTAAAGAATCCTCCTGCCAATGCAGGGGGGCTTCTCTGATAGCTCAGTTGGTAAAGAATCCACCTGCAATGCAGGAGACCCCGGTTCAATTCCTGGGTTTGGAAGATCCACTGGAGAAGGGATAGGCTACCCACTCCAGTATTCTTGGGCTTCCCTTGTGGCTCAGCCGGTAAAGGATCCACCTGTGCTGGTTCTATCCCTGGATCTGAAAGATCCCCTGGAGAAGGAAATGGCAACCCAGTCCAGTATTCTTGCCTAAAGAATCCCATGGACAGAGGAGCCTGGCAGGCTACAGTCCATGGGGTCACAAAGAGTTGGACACAACCTAGTGATTAAGCATGCACACACACACACACAATTTGGTGGTGTAATATGACTCTAGTAGAAGTTGTGGTTTAATGAATCTTGGACCATCTTCTAGGAAGAGTGAGGGCCTGGCTGTGTGTACTCCAGTCACCCTCCCCCGTGGAGTAAGAACCATCCAGGCTCATGTGTCAAGCTGTTTGATCATCAGTGCATAAGGGCCCTCTTATAATTAGCACCAATTATTTATTTTACCATACAAAACAACCTTGACAGTTCTGATTTCTAATCTTTTTAAATATCTGGCTACAGGCAGTTGTATTTTTTGAAGTTATTGTTAACATCACTAACTCAGTTATCCAACAGCAAAAAGCTCATCATCTCAAGTCCTCAAGCTTTATAATATGTATCATAATAACAGAGAACTCACTGTTAATCGATGAAGCCACACGCTGTGCACATACAAACCTCACTACAGACTTAAGAGAAAATCATCGTGATAACAACGTCATCAAAAAGCAAAGTGAAGCTTTGGCGGTTAAACACCAGTGCTGAAGCCCGAAGCCTCGTAAGAGAAGAGCTGGGCCTTGTGATGCTGGCTCCTTGAAGCCGTTTCCCCGTCTCTAACCATGCTCCTAACTGAAAACGCAGGATTTTCCTTGCATTTTTTAAAACCTTTTTCGTTCTATTACCGGAAATAATTTATACACTTCAAATAAGCAAAGCATTGTAGTATAATGCACATTTACATAAATGACTAGACCACAAAAATGAACAAAACGAACCAAAGAGAGTTAAAATATCAATGTCTAAGAGAAAATATTCTTTCTGAACTAGGGTATGGCCCCATCTTTGAAATGCCTCTTTCAGGGCAGAAACAGGACATGATTGGGCTGTAAACAGGCCTCGTCCTGGCTCCCTCTTCCCCACCCTGGACAGTGAGATGAGAAGGCCATGGGGAACACATCCTGGGGCAGCTGCGGCCTCCTCCTAAGTTCCACCAGCAACCGGCATGAGCGTGGAGATGGTGCAGGTGGACGCGCAGAGCCAGGTGGACAGCTGGAAGGCTGAGGAGGAAATCAGCTTCATGCAAGAGGTACAGAAGAAGCACAGAGCCATTCTGTTCACACTCGAAGCAAAACACAGTCTCTCTCCCTCTTTGGCCATGCTTACATTTCCTCTGGAAGTGCTGGCCAACGTGGAAAGCTGTAACACAATGTGAAGGCAGGCAAAATAAATCTTTAATAAATAAAGTACCTTATTCTTAGCTGACAATGTTCAGTATCAATAAGACTTCAGTTGCCCAGTATCCATATATAGATTAATATATTTAATATAATACCAGTGAAAATTCCAACCCATTTGCAATGAGTTAATTTTCTAAAACTGCTTCCAAAATCTATCTAGAAAAAGGAATGTCTTTGAACAATCAGGAACATCCTGGTGACGATCCACGAGATGGCCCTGCTCTGTGGCTGATCCTGTGCTTTCCAGGCCACTCCTCTCAGAGAAGCCACCCTGAGGGGCTGCTGCAGTCTTTCTGTCCATTTTAGAGGCTGAGCAAGTTGTCGAGGTTACACTGCCGGGAAGCGCCCGTCGGGAACCTGGAGGGGCCCTCTGACCCCTGTCCCATCTCCGAGGAGGAGGGGGAAGGAGGTTGTCCCCTCTGGTGGTTATTACCCATTACAAAGTTAGGTAATAAACCCGAGTCAGCCACGTGGAGAGAGGAGCCCACCCAGGAACGTGCGTATGTGCAAAGAGAGATTTAGAAATGTAGTAGATTAAATAGGTGGTCTAGTCTCTCAGGCGTGTCCGACTCACTGCGACCTCATGGACGTTAGCCCACCAGGCCCCTCTGTCTATGCATACCTCAGATCACCAAGAAAAAATATCAATTAATGCACAAGGCTGTAAAAAATAAAGCTGGAGCTCTGCATCACCTTTCACACTAAAATAAATTTCATGTCAGCAAAGATTTCTGCGTAAACAGCAGCATGTGTATCAAGCATCCAAGAAGGCTTAAATAGTAATAAATGGAACACAACTCTAATTACAAAGCATGTGAAATGCAAACTGTTAGAGAATTCACAAAAGAAGAAATATGCATAGCAAATCAAATATGAAAAGATATTCCACTTCACCAGTAATCAACTTCCTATAATAAAAATGACCTGGAAATTTCATTTGTCCAGCATCATCTTGGAAGAAAAGAAAAGGAAAAAAAAAAAAAAGCTACCCTTTTGCATTTTATGGGTCAGAATTGGCACAAACACTGACGTTTTCCGGATAATTTGACAAAATGTGTAAAAGTGATCAAACTTAAAATAAGCTTATTTTTAAGGGTCAAGTTTGATTCTGATATATTTAATGGAAAGAATTAGATAAGTCAAGCCAAGATATATGTACAATAATGTTCATTACAACATTATTTATATTGGAGGAAATGGGAATCGACCTAAATGTTCATCAAAGGGAATCTGTTAAATAAATTAGTGAACATCTATACTATTCAGCTATTAAAAAGAATGATGTAAACCCACATTCGCTGACTTGGAAAAATGTCCATGAGCAAACAAAGCAGGTTGCCAAATGACCTGCGGTGTACAATGCCAATTCATGAGTGTGCCCAGGAGAGGGAGGGAAAACTCAGCAATAAAAATGCCAGGGTCACCTTTCGCGCATCCCAGGTATGGCGTTCGGTCAGACCCTTTGGTTCCTTTGATACATAGATACCATAATCACTTTCCTGAAACTATTACAAAAGCCTGGTGCTTTTGAGGCAAGTTTATCACATTTCCTTATTTTGGTGCTGTTTCTATATAAAAGAAACACAATATTTTATTCCTTTGTAAAAATATGAAGGCAAATAACCTTTAGTGTAATTCATCGGAAGTTGATTTGGTACCTGAAAAAAACAAAAAATGCAATTCAACTTTAAACAAATATTATATGGGCATGTTAATAATAATTTCAACACTTACCTTGATTATTTATATAGAATTAGTTTCTTTTCACATAACCTACTGTTTTTCTGGTGGAATAGTAAGCATGCCTAATTTAATGATATAATTTGGAGAAATTCAAGATGTTCTTGGGGACATAAATATTTTATGTCCTAGAGTGATGACCTGGAAATCAGATCTTTACGGTGGGCCCGAGGGTGAAAAATGAAAGCGTATATATGTGTACTTCCTGCTTATCTGTATTTCCTGTGTGTATGTAGAGAGACAGTTGCGATGCATAGTTATAGATTTGCTTGTGCAAACAGAGGAGCATACCAGCTTTCTCATGCAGCAAATCTTATTTCCGATACAAATTTGAAAGTCTGTGAAGCATGATAATATTAACTCTGGGACCCATGACCTCCCATAAAACAAAGGGAGGAAATGTGGTGGGTTAAGGGGATTCGAATGATGCCTTTGGACGCAAACGCCCCCGTAATGACTGGGGAAGATTTATACGCTCTCTCCAGGTATAATTAGACACCCTCAAACCCATCTGACCCTGCTGGGGTGAAGAGCTCGTCTGGTTTTTGTTTCAGCGGATGAATCAATACTCACACGTTTTACCAGTGTGGAGTGAAATTGAGGAAATGAAAATCGGATAATTTTGCTCCCTGTGTCGTCCAGACAGAGGACAGCACTGTTAGCCTTTGACAGGAAGATCTATTTTCAGTTTCTGAAAAGGCTCGTGTCAATTTGGAAACTTCTTCTATCATCGATTTTCAGTTTTGTTAAAAAGGATGCTTTATCAGGAAGAGTAGTCCCAGCGACTGTGGATACTCGTATCTCCTTTACGAGTAGGTGGATGTGTATTTTAATTTGGGATCTGGTGGGTTTACACTGCAGGTGCTTTTGTTTGATTGCTGTCTGACCCACAGTCATAGGTACCTTCACCTTTACCTGGGCAGGTCAGAATCGCCCGCTCATGAGGGTCATGTCCAACCAGGGGTACATTTGTGCAATTGTTCATCTCCCCTTAATCTTTTAGGATCAGTTTGCTGACATTTTGCAAATGTATATTCTGCTTGATGACACATTGTTGGTATCAGGATTTGCAAGCTTTTAAATTTAAACATCTTTGAAACAGACACATTATTGGATACTTATTGAGTATATTTTAAGGAAGCAATGCTGCTGCTGCTAAGTCGCTTCAGTCGTGTCCGACTCTGTGCGACCCCAGAGACGGCAGCCCACCAGGTTCCCCCGTCCCTGGGATTCTCCAGGCAAGAACACTGGAGTGGGGTGCCATTTCCTTCTCCAATTCATGAAAGTGAAAAGTGAAAGTGAAGTCGCTCAGTCGTGTCCAACTCCTAGCGACCCCATGGACTGCAGCCCACCAGGCTCCTCCATCCATGGGATTTTCCAGGCAAGAGTACTGGAGTGGGGTGCCATTGCCTTCTCCGGAAGCAACCTGCTGCTGCTGCTAAGTCACTTCAGTTCAATTCATATCAATTATTTATTGAATTTATTTTGAGGCAGCACTGCTGCTGCTGCTGCTGCTAAGTCGCTTCAGTTGTGTCCGACTCGGTGCGACCCCATAGACGGCAGCAGGTGCCACACAGGCTCCTCCGTCCATGGGATTTTCCAGGCAAGAGTACTACCAGTGTCCAATTCGGCACTAGTCTGTAACAAGCCAACATCACCCTACATATCCATTATTTATTGAATATATTTTGAGATGGCACTGTGCTGTGCTTAGTCACTCAGTCGTGTCCGACTCTTTGCAACCCCATGGACTGTAGCCCACCAGGGTCCTCTGTCCACGGGGATTCTCCAGGCAAGAATACTGGAGTGGGTGGCCTATGCCTTTTCCAGGTGATCTTCCTGACCCAGGAGTTGAACTGGGGTCTCCTGCATCTCCATCTCCTACAGGCAGATTTTTTATCAGCTGAGCTACCAGGGAGGCCCCTGAGGCAGCAGTACCAGTGTTCACTTTGGCATTGTTTGGTAACAAGCCAGTGACACCCTACTTATCCTAGAAGTCTGCCTCATCTGTGAAGCCACTGTGACTTCCCTTTGATCTTCTGGGCTTCCTGCAGCCCCGCCTCAGGACTTGGAATCCTGTATGGAAATGTTCTCTCTGCATATTTATGCCTTGTCCCTCAACTGCAAATTTCTTGAGAGATGAAGGTTTATTCCCCTAAGTTGCTTGGACTTTGAGAGTGCCGGTGTAGAGTAAGACTCAGTATCATTAATCGGTGGTAAAGCTATACTTGTGCCCCATCAGGCCAGGAGGCAGTCCGCTTGAAGAATACGTCTGTGTCATTACTGACTCTAATTTGACATTTTGCTCCTAACACCTAAAGCATTGCAGGATGTTTTGAACAGCCAGTGGACCTCTGTCTTAGTGTGTTTGAGCTGCTATAACAAAAAATACCACTCATGGGGGCTAGAACAGCAAACGTTTCTTTCTTACTGTTCTGGAGGTGGGGAAGCCAAGATCCAGGCACCAGCTGATCTGGGGTCTGATGAGGACTTGCCTCTCGGTCCACAGACGGGGCTTTTCCTGTGCCCTCACGTGGCAGAGAGAGTGCTGGTTCTCTCAGGCCTCTGACAGGGCACTGATCACATTCATGGAGCTTCCACCCTTGCAACCTCATCACCCCAGAGGTCCTACCACCTAACACCATCACCTTGGGGGTTAGGGTTTCAATAACACAGAGATTTGAGAGGACACAAGCTGTAGTGCTGGAGAAGACTCCTGAGAGTCCCTTGGACAGCAAAGAGGTCAAACGAGTCCATCCTAAAGGAAATCAACCCTGAATATTCATTGGAAGGACTGGTGGTGAAACTGAAGCTCCAATACTTTGGCCACCTGATGCCAAGAGCCAACTCACCGGGAAAGACCCTGATGCTGGGAAAGATTGAAGACAGGAGGAGAAGCGGGTGGCAGAGGATGAGATGGTTAGGTAGCATCACCAACTCAGTGGATATGAGTTTGAGCAAACTCTGGGAGACAGTGGAGGACGGGGAAGCCTGGCAGGCTGCAGTCTATAGGGTCGAACGGAGTCAGGCACAACTCAGTCACTAAACAAGAACGGCAAGCATTCATTCTACAGCAGTGTCACTGCCCAGGAGAGCTGTTTCTTTGGTGTACTCTTGTACGTTGGCCTTTATGTGATCAAGTTGGCATAATGATAAAACATTATTGAAGACGTGAGCCATGGTAGGCATAACTCAAGAGGTTTCTTTTCTCAAAGTTTTTAATAAGTGGTTACCTTGATGAACACATTACCCAGAGCCAAGGAATCCTTCCAAAAGAGACTTTATTCCGAACTTTGTGGGTAAGTCTGCTTGAGAAGAAAGATTTATGCAAACCATAGTCTGTTTCTTTCTGAAACAGATATGACTTCGGTTTCTACAGGGATTTATATGAAATATGGACCACAGAGCAACCACATTACTCCTTGCACGACTTTTGCCAACAGGATTCTATTCATGCGCAGACTCATGAAAGCGCCAGAACTCTGGCGGCCACTGGCACGGTTGCTGAAAGTTACATGGCTTGCCCTGCATCTCTCGATCACAGCACTGCAGAGATATCACCTTCTGGATGTTGTGAAAATTGGAGCAGAAATCTGTGTGTGGATCGCATGGGCCATTTCCACTTGGATCTATTTGGAATCATAAGCGTGGTACGGTGCCTTTGCTGAAATGTGGTTCCTGACAAGCTGTTGTGAATTTATGTTAATTAAACCCCCTAAACCTTGCTCCTTTAATCACATCTATTTATTTACCTAATGTGGTGACTAGTGAAGATGCTTCCTCTGAAGTCCTGAGGTGAACCAAAATCTAACTAATCCTTGTTTTTGTTTGTTTTCTAATTTTCCATGCTGCTGCCTGTAAGTGCTTCCCACTGGAGGTCAAACTATTTTCTCTATTAGCACTTGAAAGGTTAAGCTAGCTCTAGCTCCCACCTGGGAGGGGCTGCTGTGGGTGGTTCCTGTAGTTACAGCCGTCCTCCTCACCTGGAAGCCAGGAAGTTTCCACCCAGGCACAGGGAATCGCTTGGGTGACATTTTTTCATTCCTGGTTTTATACAATAAGGTTGCTCTTGCATCTGTTTTTACTGTGCCGTTTCAAACATCAAATGTTCGGAGGAACACCGTGGTTAAGAAGTCTATTTGCGTGAGGGTCTCATTCTTCCAGCAAACTGCTCTCCAGCAACTCACAGTGTGACTTGGTTTTTGCTTCTGCTCTTGCATGTTGTTTCAGGATCCAGAAGCCCTCTAACGGCACAGCAAAGGAGGTTGTCAGGGGCGCTTGGCACGGATCAAACGAAAAGACGATAAGTAAGTTCTCATTCTAAGGAATCGGTTTTAGAAACTGCCCAATAAAATGTTGTCCTGTAGGACCAGATGCTTTTCCTGTGTGGTCTGAAGGCCTGATGGTGAAAGGGGTGGGGCAGGGGTTTACAGGTTTCCTTTCCTGTTTGTGTGACCGTCTCTGTCTTCCGCTCACCACCGCCTAGTCAGCGAAACAGATTGGTGTGTGTTTGGAACATACCAGGCCAGTGAGGTCTAGGCTGTTAATTTCATTCAAGCCGTGCCTGCTAACCAGGGTTTCCATCACACGGACATGCCCACATCAGCCCCGGCTGCAGCAGGCAGACCTGGCGGAGTGAAGCAGAAGCGGCCCGACTTCAGAGGCTGGGCGTCTTCCCAGGGACCACGAACAAGCAGCACCATGGGCCTTCAGTCGAAACTAAAGTTCTGACTGGATACATTCCTCCTTCTGGGAGGATTGCTCTTTGAGAGACTGTCACCTTTTTGCAGAAATAACATAAAATGGGAACTTCACTGATTTTGGACCGCAGCATCTTATGTGTATCGAGCAGCATTCCTACATGAAAATTTTTCTTTAAATACCTTTCAATTACAGGAAGTGTCTCTCTCACAAGGCTCCTAAATTCAGCAAGAAACTGATAGGTTTTCAAAGGATAGTCAATGACTTTGTTAGCTAGACTCCTCAGGACAGTGACCTATCACATAGCATCCACATTCAACTTTCACACCATGTTATATTAACTTTGAAAAATGAAACATGTTTCTCCTCAGATGCCTGATAGAAATGATTTTTTAGTACAATGTGAGTTATAGTCCAAAATATTGTTAAAGGTAATTTGCAATTGCCTCGTTTTCTTCATTCACTGTGACAGCCTTGTTCTCTTGAGTCCACACATGGTCACTTATGGTCTGATGAGTTCCCTCTGGGTCAAGACCATGGCCAGCCAGCAGACTGGCAATGACGAGACATCCAGAACATTCTATGGGTGGATCTTGACGCGACCCACTACAACGGCTCAAGCTATCACATAAACAGCATGTACTTCATCACATCTCTAATTATACAATTGCATAACAGTCCATAACAGCTCCGTACGGACTATGAAGTAGTAATATGCATTTCTGAAAGTCCATAATTATGTAATTACATGATGGTCTATAATTAAGGACTATTGGGTAAATATATAATTGAGGATTTTAAAAATCCATTGTAAAGTACTTTAAAAATGACTGCAATAAAAGAAGACAAAAAAGAAAAAGACTCAATCACAGCCAACTGGAATATTTTGGATTTTAGTGAATTTCACTAAATCCAAGCGATTAACACCTGGAAAATGTGTCCCTTCTCCCTGGTGTCCTTTCTCTGTATCAGTCACAGCATCTGGGGGCTCATAGGTGATGCTGGTGTGATGGACCCACAGGGAAAAGGGTGTGGCTCGAGGTTTGCAGTCGTGGCAGGAGGAAGGAGTTGAGTCAGGTGGAAACTGCCCCTGGTCCACCCACTGCCCTGGTCTCCAGGTATCTCCAGAAGCTTCTATTAGGACAGGCTGTTTCCCACAGTATCTTTATCAACCTCACTAAGCAGCAGCCTCACCAGGGAGAGGAGCATCTACCTAAGTCCTCTGCAGGAATTACAAACCAGCACTTGGAACTGTGACTAAATTCCTGAACATGAGGGTGTGTGGAAGAGGGCCACTCAGAGGATGAGGAGGGGTCTGAGATGGGAGCTAGGGAGATGGGTGGGGGTGCTGAGCGGACACCTGAGCTGTGAAATCACAGGCTCTCTGGAGTCCCTGGAATTTTCCGACACTCAGTTCCTGGTCTGACAACATTCTCCTCTAATCCTTGGCAGCCCCGTCTTCTTTCCCTCCTGCTTTATCCTTTTATTTGCTGCAGACGCAGAGTGGAGAGACAGGAGGTACCCCCCAGATCCACTTCGAGGAGAGCATCTCAGCATGAATGCACACCCGGGTCACCGCCACAGTCATGGCCACGGTCATGGCACAGGTGGGCGTGAAATTAACAGCACAGCCTGCAGGAGCAAGAAGAGTGCTCGTCAGGGCCCGGCCACTTCACGTGGGAAACCACCACGTGGTTGGGGACGTATTCATGCACTTCAGTTACACGTAAGTTTACATTCTTCTCTGAACTATGCCCCCGCCCCTGCATTCTCCTGGGCTCCTGCTAGCCCACCTGAAGTTGCACTAACGTGACCCACTTCCTTAATTACACTGATGTGCCCAGCTATGCAAACAGCTTCTCAGCCAGACCCTGAGAACTAATTTTAGATGCCCTTCACAGGCAGTGCCCCAGATGGCATGAAATTCAAATTCTGTGCTGACCCCAAATCTGACTCTGCTAGGGGTGACAGGGGCAGTGCTGGGCACCCCTCTGGAGGAGGGAGAGTGGGTATCACCTGAAGGGCAGGTAAATCTGTGCTGGGCACTCAACCCGTGATTATGAGGTCACCGAGACAATCCAGAAGCTAAGCCTAGAAGCCACGCGGCACGTGCTAGGGGACCAGGGCAGATGTCCTGGGTCTAAAATCTCACCGTGGCCCTGAGTAATCACCTCAGCAACCAAGTCAAAGTCAAAGCAAGAAGTAGGAATTCAGGGTTAAAACTCTAAGTAAAAGCCCTTTGTTTCTGGAGTTCTCAAGGCTGCTGTTACACATAACTAGAAGGTCCGCTCACAACCACAGGCTTTTACTTCCTCGGGGTGCTAGAGGCCACAAGCCAGAAAGCAGGGTGTCCACAGGCTGGTTTCTCAGGGGCTCACGGAGGGTGGGAGGGAGGGAGCAAGTTCTGTTTGCTCCATGGTGGAGACCACACTAGTTGCCCTGTCTAGGGGCCTGCGTCTGACTCAAGGCAGACTCAAGACTCATGTAATTCACGATCACTCAGACACCCCTCCCCCCAAAATGGATCAATTTAATGCCTGAGATGGTCCAGAAATTTACCAACTTTGGGAAACTTTCTGACTAGGGTCAGCCTAAGATCAGACCAGGTCATCAGAGCTTCCCAAATTGATTTGACCTCCTGGGGCCCCTGGAACTAGACTAGCTTATGGGGTGACATCAACTCTGTTTGACCTGCCCACAGACGGGCTCTGAAACCAGGGGGCTCTGTGGACAAGACTGCGGCTGCTGGACGGCAGTGTGGTTGTTTAAACAGAGTCAGAGTCAAATACCAGAAGCTTTTCAACGGGCACAGTACGGCCTACCAGCCGTATTTACACGTATATTATTTTGATTCAAGAGAAACAAAAGAAGTCATTGATACAAAAGGCGAAGGCAGTGTAGGTGCTCAACCTGGGGACTGGTGACCAGTGAAGTTGTTGGGGAATCTTTCTAGAAGCCTGCAGCCTACATCTACTGTATCACCTCTAAGATGTGACTGATGAAAATTTGTCTTTACCGTACACCACTCACTCAACGCCTCTTGAAAATTCCCATTCCTGGGATACTCTCTACTCACTGTGTTGTTCATTGATTCAATGTTCAACTAAGAGTTACTGTTACATTTATAAAGTATACCAGAAACAAGGGAAATAGTCATTTCCCTGATCAAATAAATGCTATATGTATTTCAAAAATGCACCCTCAATTTTTATTTCTGTTATTTTTTAACAAGATTTTTTACTTTGTGACAAAACAGCAACATGACAACTTTAAGTGCTTAAAACATTACAGAAAACATCTAGCTTTGCATAATTATAATAAATGAAGTTAATGGCTGTCTGCTTTCTCAGCTTAAAGCTGCTCTCTAATGGCTGTATTCTGCCAATAACTTTCTGAGAATGCGGAACATGGATGTTCACATACTCTATCCCGTTTCTTTAGTATGTGATGAAGATAGCTTCATCAATATTTACAGGCTTTCAAGCAATACAGCAGAAGTCAAATTCATTTTTAAAATATGAAACTGAAAGAATTAAGTCCGTTTTTAAATTGTAAGATCTTAAAAAAGAGTGATGGCATTTTCTCTCTTGGTTTCCTAAACAAAGTGTGCTCTAGACTGGTTCCTAATCTCTTTTGTTCCTCTGTCCTGGTCTACAGTACTCCTCCACATTAAGTACCAGGAGTTCAAATCTTAAACCACCTTATTACCACTGGACTCCCACTTGGTGGGAGCCCTAACACCCCAGTGGGGGTTCCTATTCAAAGAACTTACATCCAATTTCTTTTTATTCCAATTAAACCATTCTGGGTATTATTTAGGGGCTCAGTTCTACTTCACGCCGCTTTTGATCCTCTTCATCCCTTTTGATCCCAAGAGCTGAGTCATCATTCATGTTAAACATAAAGGCTATCACAATCTCTTGGCCAGAAGAGTTTGTAATTTTCTCTCAGGATGTTGTAAAAAGGTGACTTCATTCTTTGCAACCTAAGGTTTTCAAATCATCTAGGTGTTTCAAGGAAGATATACCATCAAAAATAATTTCAACAGAGAGTAGGTACCTGGGTAACTTGCTAAAGATCCATCTGTATCTATATCTATACCTATATCTACATCTACCTATATCCATATCTTTATCTATATCTATATCCTGCTTGCTTTTCTTGTTCATCAAAGGGGTTTTAGGCAGTACACAAACATGTAAAAACTACATGGATGTGAAATGAGTGAGAAATTGAAGAGGAAGGGGAGAAAAGGCAGAGCAGAGAGAGAAGGTGAGGGAAGACTGACATCAAGACAAACACCCAGAGCACTTGTCAGGGGTGATCATACGTTCTCCTCTGAACGCCCCAGCATCCAAAACAAGGAGTGAAATACGATGGATGGGAAGACTCCAAAGACCTAAATGATAGCGGCGCGTCGGTTACTCAGAGGGAGGACGGTTCTTTGGGACGTGAAGCTTGTTGAGTGTGTTCAGAAGGGCACCTGTCATATGTAGACATCCCCCCAACACTCTTCCATGAATAACTTCATGGATTTGTTACAGGTGACTTTTGAAACATCTCCTAAAATGTTTCACTAATGGTAAAGAACCCGCCTGCCAAGTCAGGAGGTATAAGAGATGGGGGTTCAATCTCTAGGTCAGGAAGATCCCCTGGAGGAGTGCACGGGAACCCACTCCAGTATTCTTGCCTAAAGAATTCCATGAACAGAGGAACCTGGCAGTCTGTAAAGTCCATGGGGTCTCAAAGAACTGCACATGACTTAGCGACTAAACCACCAATGCAGAAAACAGTATTTCAACAATAAAATAAGAGGAATCGAGTGAAGAAAAGATATTCTCTAAGATGACAGATTAATGCAGTTCAGGTATGGGACTCACTGTTGCACTGGATTATTTTAAGAGAAAAATTGAGCATGTCCTTCAGAAAACCCACTAAAATGTTATTTTCTCACCATTGATAACACGATTGTACTCCATATCAGCACAAAGAGGGTAAGATTTCCTCAGAAAACAATACAGATCTTCTCCAAAAACACAAGCAAAACGAGGAATGAAAATTCTGAATTTCTATGTTTAGATGAAAACGGCAATAAATTCAGTTCAGGAAACGTTAAGATGACATCGATCGTATATTTCCTTGACTCCACTCTGCACATGAGCTCAGTTTTTGAACAGTTTGTGAACAGGAGGAAACTCACACGATGTCAGAGGACTCGTGTGCTTCCAGGCAGAGAAGTCAGTTTGAAATAGTTTATAGTTTTCATTGCTCTCTCTAGCCTGGGGTGACCACTCGCTGCTTGTCTGACTCTCACCCCATTTGTGTTATTTGCATGGGTAACACTATGTGTGGTTGAATTCTAAATCAGGTTTGAATCCCTAATTGTTGGCTCAAAATGACTTCAGAAGTCTTTCAGTGAGACTCAGTCCTTCCATAAACAGACAGTGCATATGAAGCAAATTGCTCTCGTGGTTTCAGTCGTAGGGGGGAGCTCCCAGGCACCACACATTTGGCTTCATCTCTGGAAAAGTTTTATTGAACTGCAAAATACAGTTATCGCTGGAGCGCTTGACTCCATAAAAGTAGGAACCGTATCTGCCTTCGCTTATCATCATACTCTCAGGTCTTAAAAATGTGCCAGTTGGTTTTCTCGGCATGGGAGATGCCCTGGAATATTGTTGCAAGACTTTCATGTTTTATTTCCCATAATAATTCCATCAGACTCATGCTATTTTTGCAGCAGATCCACTGTGTCGTTTTGATTGACTCCTCCCTCCTTGAGTTTGTTTTTGTTTTTCAAAAATCTGGGATGGAGGCTTTAGTTACAAGGGAGGTGGATGGCTGTCCACGCACACCCCCAGTGAAGCAGGAAGAGGCCTGGTGGTTTCCGCCCTTAGCTCTCATCGCCTTGTAGTCAAGGAAGAGCTGCTCTCCATCATCAGATCAATAGCGTTCATCTCCGACAGTGGTGACGCTTCGCCAACCACAGGCCCAAACGGATGTCCTGATGTTGGGTTCCCAATCTTGTGCTCCGTTCTTTCAATCGCTCCAAACAGCCAGACTTCAAAAAGCCAACTGACTTCAGGAACCTTAGATCTTAGAAGTCAAAGTTTTAAAATCAGTGATCTGAACTTCCAGCTAGAAAAGCTGGGAAAGAGAAAGGAAAATCAAACAAAGTCAACGGAAGGAAACAGTAAAGACAAGGATGGAAATTCTTGTTATGGAATACAAATACAGAAGATGGAAATTTTTGAAGACCAGACCTGTTTCTCAGAAAATATTATTCAAATAATAAACACAGAGCAGAACTATTTAAGGAAAACAGAAAATAAAACATGAATGGCAGAAACAGGAAATGGAAGAGGAATAATACCAGAGGTCAATAATTGAAACAGTGAAAGAATGTTTTAACAAATTTTACGCCAATGTATTTAGCAATACATAAAGCAGATATCTAACAAATCCAATTTACCAAAATCAATATACAAAAAAATAGAAATCTGCATAGTTCTACAGCAAACAAAGAATATGAGTCTAAAAACAAAAACCTTCCCTCAAAAACCGTAGGTCCAGACAGGCTTGCTGGAAATTTTTTCATTTAGAGAACATATAATATCCACCTTACACAAATCATTATAGAATGTACAAAAAGAAGAAATACTTTCAATGTATTTTATGAAGCCAGTACACATTGGAAACCAAAATTTGCCAAAGATTTTAAAGAGAAATTACAGGTCAATCTCAGTGAACACAGAACCAACATGTTAAACAAAATTAGTGACTTTAATCCAACAATAAGTTAAAAAGGGATACATCATGACCAAGGAGTTGTATTCTAGAAACGCAGAGTTGTTTTAGGTTTGAAAATTGACATGGTTTACCACATAAAGGAAAAAGGGGAAAAAACACATGATCTCAGAAATGCAAGAAAATTATTTTATGAAATCCAACATTCATCCATGGCAAACTCTCAGAAAACTAGGAAATAGGTAGGAAGCTTTTAATATAAAGAAGTATTTGTTTTTGTGAGTGCACTCGGTCATGTCTGCCTCTGCGACCCCATAGACTATAGCCTGCCAGTCTCTTCCGTCCATGGGATTCTCCGGGCAAGAATTCTGGAGTGGGTTGCCATTCGCTTCTGCAAGAGATCTTCCCAACCCAAGGATCAAACATACATCTCTTGTGTCCCCTGCATTGACAGTCAGATTCTTTACCACTGAGCTACCAGGGAGGAAACCGTAGAGTCAGGAAGATGTTTAGTAAAATCTTCCTTGAGTTTGGGAACAAGACAAGAACACCCATCATCAACTCTGCAGTCTCGTGCAGGATGACCCGCCAGTGACAATAGGCAAGAAAAAGGAAGAGAAGACATAACATTGGAAAGAGAAAAATAAAGCTTGTTTTAGCTGCAGATATGATTTTATAAGTATAAAATACCCCAAAGGCTATAGACTATTACGCTAAATAAGTTAGTAAGTTTACTGCATATTGCTTTCATATATAACAATTGGAAGGGGCAGCTGATACCCGCCACACCTGGGTTGTGTTGAGAGAAAGTATCTGTAAGACTGCACACCTGCCTTGTGCTTCAGGGGAAGAGGTTGGGGGCTCAGAGAAGGAGGTGCTGGCAGACACCCTGGCTGATGCTCTAACCCGGCTCACATGCCTTTTGTCTTAGACCCAAGAGTATCCTGTCTCTTGCCAGCAACTGGGTACCAGGGTAACTTGTTAGCTTGCACACAGGGTAAAATCTCAGGTTCTTTCCAGTTCTTCACAAGAGGTGTGTGCTTTATGGCATGCACATCATACTTCAGTAAAATGCAATGTTTAAAATGTTAACAAAAATCACTTATAGCCTAATATACTGCTATTTCCTGGAAAATCTAGACTCCTTACTCAAATATATAACTGTGATCCCTTAAGCAATTATGTGGTGCCTGACCTCTATCATTTTGAGATCTAAAAAGTAGTAGACACTATTTTTTCCAGAGAACAAAGTGAAATTTTATGTGTGTGTCTGTACAATGTACTAACCATGTATTAAAAATTAATATATTAAAATTTATATTGAATGATTCTTCCCGATGTCTTTACAAAATTCAAGAGC